>NW_007731797.1:12853-20739 GCF_000696425.1 Galeopterus variegatus | reverse complement strand
AGTGCAGTTTGTCCCTATAAGACCTATCTACTGGTCTACTGCAAAGTATCTAGCCAACCGTCGACTTGTGCCTCAGAGCTGCTTCTCACAGATATAAACATCACATTCTGCATCCGCACAATGGCAATTGACACATTTCAAGATGTTTATATGGTTAACTTGAGTCTGCGTTCACTTTACTTAAGATGAAAAGAATGTCATCAACTTCTTCCACCATGCACAACATACCAACTAAGAATCCTGTTCAAACCTTTCCACCTCAACTCTTGTACCCACAAGGCAAATGAGGTTAATGTTGTCCAAAGAAATTTTATAATCTCTTTGATTTCCTTACACTAGCGGATTAACCTTTAGTTTTGGGACGTGGCAATACCTGAGAACAAATGTAATATTCTTTGTCTTTGAAAAGTCAGTCAAATCTAAGAGAGAAAGATTCTCATTTTAATATCCTTTTACACTAGTACACTGCTAAATAAATACTATAAGTAGGAATTCATATAGTAAAAATTTATGGCTAACTTGAACTCTAAAAATCCTTATAAAGTTTATAGGAATTTACACAATTACAGAAATATTGGGCTTTATTTCCTCATGACTTCACCAGTTGGTTAACATTTTATAAACTATTTTCCAATCAGATAAGAAAAATGACCTCATTATAGATCTAGCTTTATGTAATTACTTTACTAAGGGATGATTGACATGCAATAAACTACGCATAATTTTATGTCTGACACTTATGTATATATATTTTGATTTATTAAGCTAGCTGTCAACTATCTATATACTCCGATAAACCACCAACCCAATTAAGATAACAAATGTAACCATTACCTCCAAATGTTTTTTCATGCCCTTTTGTCATCCCTTGCACCTGCCACTTTGCCCGCATCCTAATGCTCTCCCCACAGGCAACCATTTATATAATTTCTATCACTATATGTGAGTTTACATTTATGAGTGGCTTCAAATGCAAAACTTTTACTCAAAATAGATTTCTTGGCTTTATTTTTTCTTCAGATGATAGCTGAAACTCACTTGAAAGTCTAAAAGCGCTTTATACTTCAATTTATTGAGAACTAATTAGCTTGGGCAAAACTAGTTCTGAAGGACTTCCCAGTTATATTTACAAAGTTATCTAAATATAACTGTTAACTTTTTTTCTTTTTAAAATTATGGTAAAATATACATAATATAAAATTTACCATTTTAAATATTTTTAAGTGTGCAGTTCTGTGGCATTAATTCATTTTGTTGTGCAACAGAGTTCATCTCTGTAAACTATATTCTAAAGTTTAAAAAAGTAAATATTAAAATTTTTAAGGTTTTCAATAATGTAAAATTATTTCAAATAGGGATTACTTTCTCTTTAGAGTTGCTTTATATCCTCCAGTTTACTGGAAGCCTATTTCTCTCTGTTCTTGAACTTGTTGACGATGAGCCTCCACCGTCTCTGTACAAGAGTTCTGCATCTGCTCTCAGGTGACCCTCAATTCTTGACCCAAATCTATGGCCTCCTTGTACTGAGTGGCAAAGTACTGTTCCCGCTCTTTCAAAAGCTGAAAAGCATAAGATATTTGTAGGTTTCAAAATGAAACATACAGATAACATTTCTTATTTTAATTTCTCTTTTAATAAGTGAATTTCCCCCTCCCAACTAAACCCCTAGAAATTTTACAATGAGTATCATCCACTGTAAAACTGATATTTAGAAACAAAAATTAATGATAAGAAAATGACAAGTACTGGCTAGCCACCAAAAATAAATAAATAAAGTAACACAGAATTAAAATAATAATAAAAAAAGGAAAATGGCAAAAGTACTGGAATAAATCTGGGACTCATTGATATATTTTGTATGACTTTAACACATACAAGCTGTATAAATATTTAAAGAAAAAAGAAATCAAAACATTTTCTCTCAGTCTGTAAAGTATCTTACAGAGTGTCTTTTCACTCTCTTTACAGTGTGTTTCAGGAGTAAAGGTTCTTAATTTTAAAAAATCCAACTTATTTTTTTATATGTATTAATTGCTTTTAGTGTTAAGTTGGATAAATCTTTGCCTAAACAAGCTGTATAAATATTTAAAGAAAAAAGAAATCAAAACATTTTCTCTCAGTCTGTAAAGTGTCTTACAGAGTGTCTTTTCACTCTCTTTACAGTGTGTTTCAGGAGTAAAGGTTCTTAATTTTTAAAAATCCAACTTATTTTTTTATATGTATTAATTGCTTTTAGTGTTAAGTTGGATAAATCTTTGCCTAATAAAATGTGAAAAGATTTTATCACAAATTTTCTTTTAGAAACTTTTTTTTTTTACTTTTAGGTTATATTTTTAATATAACTTAAAATTTTGATCATTGATTTTGAGTAACTTTTGTATATATTACAAAATACTTATCAACATTCATTTTTCTGCATATTAAATTACAATTTTCCAGCACCATCTGTGTGGAAAAAGACTATTATTTCTCCACTAACATGCATTTTTGTCATATGTTCAACTACCCATATATTTGGAGGTCTATTTCTGGATCATCTGTAATGTTCGATTGATACAGAGGGTGAGGAACCCTTACTCATAGTGCTGGGGACCAGACGTGTTCTGTATTTCAAATTTTTTGGATTTTGGAATATTTGCATATACATTATAAGATACCTTGGGGATGGAACCCATGTTTAAACACAAACTTCTTTTACATTTCATATACAACTTATACGTATAGCCTGAAGATAATTTTATATAATGTTTTTAATATATTTTTTTGCATGAAATGCATGACTCATCACATGAGATGAGATATGGAATTTTCCAGTGGTGGTGTCATGTCAGTGCTCAAAAAAATTTGGATTTTGGAGAATTTCATATTTCATACTTTTAGGTTAGAGATGCTTCAACCTGTACTAGTTTAATTTATGCAAATGCCATACACTTTCTTTATTACTACTATTTTATACTTTCATGAAGTCAATATATGCTCTCCAACTTTGTCTTCCTTTTTCAAAGTTGCTTTGGGTAGATCTTTTGCATTTACAATTAATTCTACAATCAATTTGAAAATTTGTCCAAAAATTATGCTGTCTCTTTAATTAGAATTCCTTTGAATCTCTGTACCAATCTGTGCCAAACTGACAGTTCTACTGAGTCTTCCAATATTTGTTCTTCAATTTCTCTCAGAAATGCTTTGCAGTTTTTAGTGCATTGGTCTTATACATCTTTAGTCAGATTGATTCCTAAATACTCCATGGTAATGTAATTGGTAATATTTTATATTTAAATTTTTAGTTGCTCCTTACTACTATATTATATAAAACATAATTGAAATAAATATTAAGTTCTACTTTGTCCTTTTTATTTCAATAAACCAGTACTTGCATTTATTCATTAGCTACACTTTTTAAAAGTTTTGTAATTAATTAATGTTTGCTTTTTGTTTATTGTTATTTAGTTTTTTAAATAATCTATTGGTTTCTTGGCTTAATTCAATCATTTTCATTTTTATTTACTAATGTAAATATTTATATAAGTATTTAGGGCTATGAATTTTTAATGACCACTTAATTTGCTAAATCCTGTGGTAATTACATGTAGTATATTCATTTAATTTAGTCATAAAATATTCTATAAGGTACTCTTTGAAGTTTTCAAACATGTTCTGTTTAATAAGATTGGGTGTTTTACATGTTTTATTTCCAGTTTAATTATTCTTTCAGTAATATTCTATAACACTATGAACTTAGAAATATAGAGAATGGGGATTCATTGTATCTAGTTTTAGTGTAACTTTTTAAAATCTAATTTATTTTAACATTTTTTAATGCTTTCATAGACACTTGAAAATATTTGTACTCTCTGTTTCAATGGTATGGTGTTGTCTTTCATATAAATTATGTTTAACTTTCAAATAATAATATTAATTGCTTCTATTGTCTTAAAAATGTCAAATTATATTTGGGAAGGTGAATGAATTTATCTGTATTTCTCTTTGAAATATCTATATTTTTTGCTTTATGAATGTTGATACCAATGTTTTTTATGCACAGATAATTATAACAGCTATATGCCCATTGTTAATTCAAACTTTTATCATTTTAAAGCACTCTTCATTCTCTTGTTTAAAGACATTGGACTTTTAATTCAAACTTATCTAATATAAAGATCTGAACAAAATTCTCATTGTGTTTCTGATTTAAAATTCCAATTAATTACCTCAATAAGGGCCGATGGAGTCCTTTAGTTAAGAAAACTTGAACTTCATGAAGTTTGATAATTTTCATCGTCTTGAATCTACAAGAATGGTAGAAATGATAGAAATTATAACCAGCCAAAAAGAGTAAAGTGAGCAATTAGTTTTTGAAAACTAGTTAGAATCAATAGAAAACAGAGTTATAGTTTGACTGTTATGGGGACACAAGTGCACTTTCTAGTTTCAAGTTAACAGACTTGTTGAAGCAGCACAGTTTCTCAAAATCAAATTGTATTTGGGATTAAATAGTCAGCCTGTACAGAGCTGCACTGTATTTGACCACCCCCGAACTGACAAGCCAAAGCTTGTTTGAACTGGTCAATCATTTCTCTTTTTGAAATGACGTGGCATTTGTTACTATTACTACTACTGCCCTTGTAGTTAATCTATTGTCTTCACAGGACCTCCTCTGCTTCACATATAACCAACAAGAATAAATCCTCCACGGTGCATTTTATTTTTTCTGACTTCTTTAATAGTTAATCTTAAGTTCCTGCCCTTCAGGTAGGTCCTAACCCTCTATGTTTGATCTGCTTTTCATTGCCTTTTCAGACAGTAGCTTCTACACGATGCTGACTACCAACTACAGCAATTCACATACACAGGGAAACACCAAAAAGTAAACCTTACTTGCTCAAAATATTATAAAAGAAAATGCCTGACATAGCATTAAAACTAATATGCCACCAGCAAGAAATATATGGAGTCAGTGATATCTTCTTAAAATGACTTTTTAAAACAAAGAATGATTATTCATTGGAAATGTTAATTTAAAAAATACATAAGTAAGTACAGATGAGTGAAGAGTGAAATTTAGAAATGCTACTTTATTTCTGCCCCCCTGTTGCTTTCAAATAGCAAGGGGGAAACCAAGATTAGTTTTGTTTTTCTTTTTCCCTAAATAAGCCACTTACTGTCATTTTTATTTGATTGAAATGGAAGACCAATGTTATATACATATCAACATGTAAAAAATAGCATTATCTTATATGTATTCCAATCACCATTAAAAGCACATACTAAAGAGACTATCAGGAAACACTGTTGAAAGGTTTGCAATAACAAATTATTATTTGTTGTACCTTCTAATATTTTTATGACTACCATAAGATATATTTATAAGGTATACTTTATTTCAAATATGTATATGCCTGCTTCCAAGCACCAAACTGCATGATTATTCTGTAGTTTTAGTCTCATTTTTTTTAACCTGCCACGAGATATTGAGATTTTTCAAATATCAATCCACTTATTTCTTGAGATGCCACTTTATATTTACGGTTGCTCCATTAGTGATTCTGATTTAAATTTCAACTAGTGGCAATTTTTGATATAAAGTTCTAAGCGGAAAATCATTCAACAACATTATTGAGAAAATCATACTTAGCATGCATTGGCTGCTTATTAGTATCTAGAATCTAGAATACAACAATAAATAAAGTCTATAAAAGATCTATTCTCCCTTAAATTCCCTTGTGAGCATTACAAAATTTTAATAAATTAAGAGAATCTTGATTTATACATAATTATTTTTATTTGACTATCTATAGAACTGTTTCCCATGCAAAATACTTTATTAATATACAAAAAGTAATTCTAGTGGCCTTGATCTGCAGAGTTAAAATTATAATGAAGTCATTGGACTAAATAACACTTGAAAGGTGTCAATTACTTTCATTCCATCAAGAGGAAAAAACTATAAATGATCTGTTTTTTAAAAACGTGTTCTGATTTTTGACTGTTTTAGACCTGGAAAATTACAGTTTTATTAGTTTCAAATTTATAGTTTTATGAGGGAAGTCATTGGACTAAATAACACTTGAAAGGTGTCAATTACTTTCATTCCATCAAGAGGAAAATACTATAAATGATCTGTTTTTTAAAAACGTCTTCTGATTTTTGACTGTTTTAGACCTGGAAAATTACAGTTTTATTAGTTTCAAATTTATAGTTTTATGAGGCTTCATCAGAACTGAATATAGTTATGGGACTTGGCTCCTTGGTAGTGGCTGGGCTCAAATGGGTCAGAGTGACAGATGTGAATTGTAGTGTCTCCCACCCAGAATCAGACAGTCCCAGGCAATATAAAAAGAGTCAGAATCATATCTTAACTGACTTTTACAGAATGGAGAGATTTCCCAATAACTATCAGATTATTCCAGGTGGTCAATTGATTATTCTCAGATAAGCAATAAAAATAATTCAAAGGGTAATTGCTGTTACTTCTACTTGCCTTCACCAGCTTTTCATTGCTGTTTTTTAGGTCTTGTTGTGAAATTATGTTTTGGGCTTAACAAAGAAATTGTATCTAGATGGAGGGAGAAAAAAAAGGGCACTCGTTGTACCCCAGTGAAAAGCAAACTGTAAGGGCCGCTCCTCATGTTTACTGAATATTTCCTCAGTTTTTTTTTTTTTTTTTTTTTTTTAATCCTAAGATAATTTTCTTCCTCCTGTGTCTTGAAATATACTAAGCACTAAACACTGTTGGGCCGATATTACCCTGACTTTAAATGCTTTGAGTGTTAGAAGCTTTATATTTTTATTAAGTATTCTATTTACTATACAATTTATTTTATGCATTTTGAACTTAAACCTTCCTTTTAGACATTATTTCATCCTTTAATATATTTTGTAAGCTTCTTACATTTACATTAGAGCAGACGTTTCCAGAATATAGGACCAAATGTATTATTTCTAAAGTTAGAACTTTGACACTATGAAAATTTATACTTTCAGACAGGTGGGTATTAAATATGTGTTTTCCCTTAGTTTCAGCAAAAAGTTTTATCATGATAAGAAATTTGATCCATTCACCATAATCACGGGGCCGTAAGAATAAAGTAAAGTGAACTGAATCTAGAGTTCTGAGTTAGGCAACTACATTGTTCTTTTGAGTTTATTCATAATAGGAATGTTTTAAAACTGAGTGGATAAGTAAATATTATAAAGGCATATTTGTATAACCAGTTATGTCCAGCAGAACACCATGCACCTTTATCAATCCAAACACTACAGCCCTTTGAATCGTGATGTTGGAGTCACCAGGGAAAACAGAACACAGTCAAGGGCTGGATGAACCAAGGCTTTTCCTACATGGAAAAGAGACAGAGCGAGATCAGCTTCAACAGAGTGAGTTGGTCTCCCATAGCTAGTGGGTCTCTCCCGATGGCTAATGCAGGGCATTATCAATTTGTTATGCTAAAAGTAGATACCAAATAATTCTTTTGATCTAAAATATTTTTCTTCTTTACAGCTCACAGGGCCTGAAATCTAGCTTTAGAGCAGTATACTGTAGTAGTGCTCTTTTATGCTGCGTGGTAGTTATTTCAACTATTTTTTGTATGTATGCATGGAAGGGGCAGGTATAGAGGAGGGTGGTGGGAGAAAAATACTTGTTGAACTCAGTATGTCTGTAGTGGAAGAGGACAGTGTCCACCCAAACTGTGATGACTGATTATGGATTGCCAAATTTACCGATTATTGAATTGGTCTGTTTGTTTTCCACCTACTGCTCCCCGCACCTGTCCACCTCCTGTCTCATATGTATTTAAATTGTTTAAGGTCTAATTAGACCTTTGGGAAAAGGGTGTGGATAAGTATCTCCAAAGCAGTACAGAGTCAGAGAATCAGGTTGTATATGT
>NW_007731797.1:8965-12514 GCF_000696425.1 Galeopterus variegatus | reverse complement strand
CTCACAGGGCCTGAAATCTAGCTTTAGAGCAGTATACTGTAGTAGTGCTCTTTTATGCTGCATGGTAGTTATTTCAACTATTTTTTGTATGTATGCATGGAAGGGGCAGGTATAGAGGAGGGTGCTGGGAGAAAAATACTTGTTGAACTCAGTATGTCTGTAGTGGAAGAGGACAGTGTCCACCCAAACTGTGATGACTGATTATGGATTGCCAAATTTACCGATTATTGAATTGGTCTGTTTGTTTTCCACCTACTGCTCCCCACACCTGTCCACCTCCTGTCTCATATGTATTTAAATTGTTTAAGGTCTAATTAGACCTTTGGAAAAAGGGTGTGGATAAGTATCTCCAAAGCAGTACAGAGTCAGAGAATCAGGTTGTATATGTTTTTTATTTGTTTATATTTCCAACCCTGTTGAATCCTGTTTTGGTGACAGTGGATAAAACATAAATTAACTGAATAAATCATAGGGAAAATTCCAAAATCTCTAACTTACTTTATATTTTTATTTCATAAGGAGTTTCTCTTTAACCTTATTTTATCCATCTTTCTATCAATTCATGCTACTAGCCTCTACTTCTTTTTTAGTTTATCAATGTACAATGCAATTGATTTTCATGTCCCTTTACCAATTCCTCCTTTATCAGTGGTTATTTCAGATATCACCTAATGATAATGTGGTCCTTCTCTGTCTCATTTTTACTCACATTAGGTACAAGTAGCCTTATGGAAACAAAGAAAGCTACAAGGTAGCTTCGATGGAAAGTTGTGTCATCTGAAAATTTCATTACGTTTTCCCTAAACCAACTTATCAAAAGAATGTCACTACTATAAGAATTACAAATCTTATGAATATCACTAAAGAATTCATATCACTCTTATTAATAGATGGGGGCCCTTATCAGTGGAAAATAGTTATCTTAAATGTAGATTTACTTATCTATTTTCTAATTCTCATTATAAAGGATTGTCACATTGACAAAAAATGGCTTTGTAGAGACTAAGGGCTCAATAAGGATTGCTACTGTCTACAAATCTATTATTTTTTAAATAATTTAATCTCTTCTCTCAGCAGTGTCTTGATGCTGAGACTTGAAAGATAAATAGGAGCTTTCCTGGTGGGGAAGTTCCTCCAAAGGCATTCCAGGGATACTGAACATCTTCACTTCAAACCGTCAGCTAGTCTAAGCCAAAATATGCTTCCCTTAGGCTAATTCAAAAATCCATCCCTCTGCTTTACCTTTCTCTTATTCACTAAGCCTTGCAGAGAGAAGTACTCTTTAAAAAGAGCACATCAGATCCTTTTATTTCTCTGCTTAAACCCTTCAGTGGATTTTATTGCTCTTAAAATAAAATCCACACTTTTTACATGATCAATAAGGCTGACTAACTTTATCCTGCCTAATTCTCCAACTTCATTCCTATTATTGCCACTTTAACTCATTGTAGTCCACTTCCATTGGCATCCATTTTTACTTCCTTTAAAATCCAAGGCTTTTGGAGCCTCTAGGATTATATCAATATATCAATATATGTATCAATCCTCTCTTCACACAGCTTCACATGCTCTACTCATTCTAATCACTCAGCATATATGTAGCATCTCTAGAGAGGCCTTTCATTTTTTTAATCGCAAAAGAAATCCAATTAAGCTTACGCACACATGGTATTAGTGGACTCTCATAACCAAACTCTCAAACTGAAGAATAGTGTTTGGTCTAGTTGTTCATTTACAGCAAGAAAGCCAAGTTTTCTTAATTCTCCTTCCCTCACTTTTCTTCGTGTCCAATTCATCCTCAGTCAATATCTATACCTCACCTTATGGTTTCAGCAACCTTGAGTCTTTTGTGCTTCAATTTATACATCCAGTTTGACAAAGTAATATATTGCAGTTGGTTTTGGTTAGAATATATGGAAACAACTCTTTTAGAAAACCCTCAGAAATTTTATCGTTGTGTCTTATTCTGAGCCAATAACTGTTTTCAAGGGGATAAAGGTGATGAGAAACTTAATCCAATGAGAGTTCACCCGTGGAGCTTAAAGTTGAGGAAGGTCAGAAGCTTCAAGAGCACATGGAACCATTAGTGGGATGGGGGAGGGGACTGGGCAATCTGGTTGAAAATTTGAGAATAGTTAACAGGTGCAGGAATAGGAGGAGGATCCCGAAAATTAGCAAACATCAACTCTATCTTGCTTGCTTTCTATTTTATTGCTGTTAATTAGTTTTCTTGCTTAAAAGATGGGAAATACACATAGGATATGTACACAAGATTTTTGTCTAGTGAATGAATAAATTTGGTATAATATAAGACATGAAGAAATACAGTGAAGAGAAGAGAGTCAAAACATAAGAAGAAGGCAGATCCTGAAGGACCATGTATACTATATTAAGATGGATTGGGTTGTGTTGCAACAACAAATGGTGCAAATACTCAGCAGCTTAAAGCAACAAAGTATACTCATGCTCATGCTTTCTGTGCAAAGTGGATGATCACAGCTCTGCATACTGTCTTCATCAGGAGCCCAGGCTGATGGTGGCTTGTCTCAATCTATGTTCCCAGGACTACTGCATCATGAAGAAGCCTAATGGAAAATTCTACACTGGTTCTTGGAGTTTCAGCAAAGAAATGATTCATGTCACCTCTGCTCACATTTCATTAGGTGAAACAAAACATATCTAGCTTCAAAAGGAAAACAAGGAAATACTATCAACTATGTGTTTGGAACATTTATGAGCTCTAGTTTCTACCCAAAAGAGCACATTTAAAAGAGTCTTTTATCAAATATGAAAGACATATGTAGGCCAGAGAAATTAAAATAAAAAGAATGGACAGGGTATATTTTCAGGCACTAATAACAATCTCAACCCAGTTCATAATATTTCTGGGACAAAAATAGCACATTTAAGAGTCTTTTATTAAATATAAAAGACATATGTAGGACAGAAAAATTAAAATCAAAAGAATGGACAGGGTATGTTTTCAGGCGCTAATAACAATCTCGACCCAGTTCATAATTTTTCTGGGTCATACTATTGATTACTGTTACCTAAGATTGCATATTAAATATTATCAATATTTAAGTTAACTAGATGGTTCTAAGAAAAGACAAAGAATATACAAACAAATTATATTGGAAAAAATAAAGCTGAAATTTTGGACAGTTTTAAATGATTCATTTAAAATATAACATTATAAATTATTGAGCAAAAAATTATTCAGCCAAGACTTGAACCTGTATTTTTCTTACATCAAAATTAATATCCTCATTACACTATGTTTTATTCTGAAATAAAAATGAACATGTAAATAAACAAAAACTACCAAAGTCTTTATTTACCACTTATAATGTTTCCTTCTACTTGGAGAGTTATGTTTTAGCTTAAGACTCCTACTCTCATTCATCCTCATATACACTTCTACTCTGAGTACAACAGTGCTTTATTTTATTGGTAAATCTCAGAGGAAATGGACATGCATGCCTTAGCTTCCTTTTTCTTCTGTTCTTCAGGATTTTTCTTCCTGGACAGAGAGTTCCTTGTAGGCTG
>NW_007731797.1:6421-8271 GCF_000696425.1 Galeopterus variegatus | reverse complement strand
TATGGTTGCCTAGCATGACATGTGACTGTGTCAGAGTTTAATGTTAGGAAACCCACTGTCACAACAGGCCCTACCTTCATTGCTGTTTGTCAACTATCTCAGTCATGAAAGTGATATGTAGATCTGTATGAGTTTCATTCTTTATTTCTGTTTCTCAGGTGATTCAGAATTTTGGCAGGAAAAACAAAAGTGTTATTTTTGTGACTTAACAAAATATCAATGAAATATAAACAAAGAATAGCAATGTGATGGTTACATAGAGAAAGATAAAGCTTCTAGTGCTGTTTTGTATACGTGGAACTTTAAAAATGGGGCCTAAAAAGACTAATATGTTACAGATAGAGGGAGGACATAGTTAGAAAATCTCTTCCAAGTGTAAAAGTTTCCAGGTCCAAATTGTGTCTGGAGTTTATTCTGCACAATAGATGAGGGAATTCAAGCTCCAAATATAAACTGTGTTTTTGTTGTGTGGTTTGGCCCATGTGCCCACATAATTCTCATTCATTCTTCAAGACAGAACATAGTTCACCTTCTCTATAAAGATTTTTCTAATTTATCAAATATTAAAATATTGTTATTTAAGCATTTCTACAGCAATTAAATTTTTACTTAAGCCTCATGTGGAAAATCATTAATTTTATAGTTTTATAGTTTTTCTATGTTTGTTTTAATCTGTTATTTGAATATATTACTTTTCATATGATTCTTCAGTTGTTTAAATCTTGTCATGTCAGCTGGATTAGGTTTTATGTAAACTTTACCATGGATTATAAATCTTTATATCCCCATTGTACTTTGGACATCCTCTAAGAGCTAGTGAATAACCTAATTATTGTTGGTTGTATCTTTTAATGCATAGCATAGAATAAATTCAATTGTAGTAAAAATAGGAGGAATAATACATTATATTTTAGCTTTATTATCAGTTAAATAATCTGATCAGAAAATGTGTTGCATACTATATAGTAAGAATTGAATACTTATGGGAAAGAAGCAAGATGAATAAGAAAGTTGAGTAGATATAGTTTGAATAAGAGTGAGTAGGTACTCATTCAGTCAGCCAACCAATAAACACTCATCCGTAGCCTACTCAGTGACAGACACTGTGCCTCATGCTGGATATACATCCCTGAAAAAGTCTGACATACTGTCTATCTTCATGATGTTAGTCTAATAAGAAAAAGATAAATAAGAAAAATAATGGCAATACATTTGATTGACTATTGTTATAATACATTTACTGAATTTTGTGTATTCTTTATGAAGACAGTCCAGAGCTTAAACCCAGAAACCCTACATATATTTTCTCAGCAACAAAAGTGCTGAGAATGGAATTTATCATGTCAGTGTGACAGTGTGGCAGTGTATAAGGATATTTCAAAAAGTTCATGAAAATTTTGTATTATCTTTAATTCTGTTTTTCCTTAATTTTGTTGACGTACCCTTGTATATGTATGGATTGAGCTGGAATCATGGAACTCCACAGAATTTCCCAAATCCCAAAATGAATTCTGGAAAAACAGTTTTTTCGCAAAAAAAAAAAAAAAGGCAGTATCACTACAGTGAGCCATAGTCAAACAAACAGAAATAATGCACCTTACCATTCAGGTAATATCTTAGATCTACACTAAGAATGGGAGTATTCTCTCACCTTCAGGTAGAGCCTTCCTAATTTGACTATCGTTGGCCACCAAGTCCCTGTACAAGAACACTAGAGTGCAGTGAGGCTTTGTGGTGAGGCTTTATGGTGAGGACAAACATTTTAGAATAAGGAAAACAAAAGAGATATAATGTGTTTTCTTCAAAAAATGATTTAAGTCATTTTATTGTGTCCTCATAGAAGTCAATAT
>NW_007731797.1:3339-4874 GCF_000696425.1 Galeopterus variegatus | reverse complement strand
TCACACCTTGCAGGTATTACCAGGTATTACTTTTCTGAGAACCAATTATTCTTCTTCTACGCTATATGAGCACCTCTCTACTACTAAATGTATTTTTCTTTCATTGACCTTAACTTTGTGTATACGGAAATATTTGTCTATCTCACTATTTAGATTGTATTAAGTCATATTCTTAGATAGTAATTAAGTTATATTCTGCTTTATGTCTTCTTTACATCGTTAGCCATTAACACAGTTTTAGAACATAGAGACACCAAAGGGATATTTTGAATGAATGGATGAGGAGTAATATCCTTGTGTACTTATCTGAATGTGGCTAAATTTTTATATTTCCATTTGAGATTCCTGATTATGTGAAATCTGATATTAGTTGAGAATCAGGAAACAAAATCCTCACCACTCAGATTTCACAACATATCCCTAGAGGTTGCATCACATCCTTGACCCACTGTCAACAAGGCTTACGCAAGACTGGGCAGACACCCATTCTCAAAAACTCCAATAGCACCTGCATCTATTCTTCATGTTTCTGATTTTCTCCATTCTCCTTCATAGTCTTGGAAATTGTATTAATCGTTAGGTGAGAGAAATGGCAACACCACCAATATTCATGTTTTAAATTAAAGGTATGAAATATACTTACACCTACTTCTTTTAAAGAACAAGGACTCAGAAATGCAATGTCATTAAGATATACTTGTGGGCATTTATAATGACAGAATTCTTTTTTTTTTTTTCCACTGTTTTCATTTTTCTNAAAATTTTGCCTTAAAACATTTGTTCTGTTTTTTGTTAAAATTGTATATTACTTTGTAAGATCCAAGAGGAGAATTCTAACAAAAAAGTTGACTTTTTTTCTTACATATCTTTACTGAATATCATTTTGTATATATTTTCATACTCATGTTCAAAGAGAATGATAGATTTATTGATGGAAGATATGTTTTTATATAAATGGACCATTTACCCCATGTTTAAGCTTCTGACACCTGGTGTTCTTGGAAATTTCTGTGTACTTATAAGACAAATTATATTCCTATGTATGCAGTATCATCTTGCTAATACATTCAACTGATTATTATTTTTGAATGTTTTTGTACACCAGAAAAGTGACTGTCCAACATTTATCATACTACATAATGTAAAAGTGTCTTACATGTTATCATTAATATAGCAATATTGTAAACTTCTAGATTATGCTAACATTTAAATTTAATACAATATTTACAAATGGTTTAATTTTTTCCACACATCATTTGGATGTGGGAAAATTTGACTGACTTGATCTTTTGGTCTATTGCTCTGTGGAGCAGAGACTGGGTAATTAGAAATGATCTTTTCTGATTACTAGCTTGCTAGCTGAGTAGTGAGCATATCGGTTCACTGTTGTCACACTAAACTGGTTCTGGCAAATTCTGCAAAGTTTTCACACCTTGCAGGTATTACCAGGTATTACTTTTCTGAGAACCAATTATTCTTCTTCTACGCTATATGAGCACCTCTCTACTACTAAATGTATTTTTCTTTCATTGACC
>NW_007731797.1:0-2533 GCF_000696425.1 Galeopterus variegatus | reverse complement strand
TTACACCTACTTCTTTTAAAGAACAAGGACTCAGAAATGCAATGTCATTAAGATATACTTGTGGGCATTTATAATGACAGAATTCTTTTTTTTTTTTTCCACTGTTTTCATTTTTCTGTGGCAGTAAACCCAGGTTGTCCTCACTGGAAATTGATATGGGACTGATTATAAAAAAAAAAATTATAATTATAAATCAATTAAAAAAAGAAAAATACAAGAAAATAAACCACATCTAGTTATAATTATAGTTAAAACTGGTGGATAAAACAACGTATGCTTTTTTCTGTATTCCATACCCATATCCTACTATTATTATTATAATGGAATTAAAACAGTATAAATAGACAAAGGCAATGAGAATTTACATGAGACCACAGCAGATGAGGGATGTCAAATTATTTGTTTAAAATGGTCTGCAGATTAATAAGTGATAACTGAATTAGGGTTAAAGTGGTTTTTTTTGTATCCTTCAGTTAAGGCTTATGATAGATAAATCCAAAAATATGAAAATTTGTTTGTGCCTAAAAATTCAAGAATGTCCAAGAATGTCAGGCAACAGTACCTTTGAAGGAGTGTCACTGAATAGGACTAAAAAGAGGAGAATTGGTGAAAAGATGATTGAAATTATACTTGGATCCCAAGTATATTATCTCCAACCTAACCAGCTTAGTGATTACCCACTCAATAGTGATGGAAGACAGAAAGCTTATTATTAACAAGACAGATCCTAGACTTTGGGAAAACATGTCTAGTTAAAAGAGAAAGAAAAAAATAGTAATTCGAATACTGAAGAGTGAGAACCCAACACTCTTTTATTATTAGCTTCCAGAATACTCGCTGTCAGTCTCAAACCCAACTGGTAATAAAAGATAACTCCTTCTGGAAAAAACTAGCAAGCTTAAGAGACATGTACTCCCGACTGTGATATTTGTGAATACTTCAACAATAATGATGAATTCCCACCAGTTACCTTAGAATGAAACACCTGTTGACAAACCCTATCCAAACAAAGACTCTTCATTAAATAAGAACAACTTTTCAAGGATAACTGAGCATTTCCAAAGCTCATACAGAAGACAGGAAGAAAAAATACAAAGAAACAAATATATAGTAGACAAATACAGATAACAATAGAAAAGGAAACATTTATGAATTATGAGTGATAATATCATCAAATAGAAATATTTTTTATTTGTTGATTGAAACATAATAGATTATACATACTTATGGGGTACAAAGTTGACTATCAGTATTTGTGTACAATTTATGGTGATCAAATCAGTATTGATAGCATGTTCATTATTAAAAATCTTAATTATTCTCTGTGTCTACTACCTACTTTCTACCTAGTCCCCCTCCTTCCCCCTTTCCTCTTCCAGCATCCATAGATCTGTTCTCTCCTTATAAAGCTTTTCATACCCATTAAACAAGAGTGGGATATCTTGGAAAATAAAACACAAATAGACAAAAAATATTCCTGAAAGTAAAAATTAACTATGTATTATACAAAAGGTACACAAAATACTGTGTTCAAATATGACAGAAAAAACAAATCTTTAATTGATGGTAAAGTTGGGACTATTTCCTAAAAAGAAAAAGAAAAAAACAAAGAAAGAAAGAAAAGAAAAATGCAATGTGGAATATAATTACAAAACAATAAAAATAGAAGATTTGATGGAAGATAAAAATATTGAAACAATGCAGTTTCCAGATAAATTAAGCAGAAGAAATTAACAAAAATAATAAAATAAAACATTGAAGAAGCCCACTAAGTGTATAGCAAAACAAATAAAAAAGACCAACACCTAATCATATCACTGTGAAATATCAGAGCACTAGCCATAAAGAGAGAATAAAATGTTGCCATTCCAGATTTCCACATTGCAGTTTCTAAAGTATAAATAAGAACATGAAATAAAAAGTTTCTATCTAGGATTCTAAGATGGCGACGGGTCTGGAGCAGCCATGCCAGGAGACAGCGAGATCCTGAGAAGTGTGCGCTGTGATACCAGAGTTCTATTTGCATTTCCAAGAGCAACAAAAAACGAATAAATCTTTNAATGTGTTTTCTTCAAAAAATGATTTAAGTCATTTTATTGTGTCCTCATAGAAGTCAATATCATTGACTAATCTTTAAAGAAATTTTTAAAAAGCAACCTCAGAAGGAAACATAAACAAGTGATTCCTATCAATCGCATATGAAAATTTTCATCTAGAGCTAGCAATCACCTTCACTGAGGGACTGCTAAACAGAGAAAATGAAAGTGGGTCAGAGAACAGGCAAAAATGGAAATACATAATGCAATGTGCATGAAGATGGCTTGAGAGTTGTTACTATAAGTTTATGTTGCAAGTTTATTGATTCAGCTGGTGAGGTTATGAGCAATTTCAGCAGAAAAATTTTGCCTTAAAACATTTGTTCTGTTTTTTGTTAAAATTGTATATTACTTTGTAAGATCCAAGAGGAGAATTCTAACAAAAAAGTTGACTTTTTTTCTTACATATCTTTACTGAATATCATTTTGTATATATT
>NW_007731796.1:171077-171382 GCF_000696425.1 Galeopterus variegatus | reverse complement strand
GGCCGGTCTGTATGTGGGATCCAAACCCTCGGCAGGAGCGCCGCCATGCTTCCCAAGCGGCACACTGTAGCAGTGCGCCACCGGGCCGGCCCTCTGGATACATATTTCTAATACTAAGAAATACACTGAAAAGATCAAGGGTTCATGCTTGAATGGTGATGGAGAACAAACTCACAGCACTTGTATATTTGGAATCTGAGAATCTCTAGGAGAACACTAGAGGGGAAAAGTAGAAGGTACTCTCAGGCAAGGAAATTAAAAAGGATAATTGGTACCAGAGAGTGAGCAATAGGTCCAAAAAAAAA
>NW_007731796.1:165343-165790 GCF_000696425.1 Galeopterus variegatus | reverse complement strand
CCTCTGCTGTGCTGCATGGCTTAGCTACACTTGTTATTATCCTCCTTATCACAGTGCATGACTTTTCACTTAGCACTTATCATATATTGTTTTATATGATAAGCGCAGAACCTTGAATTACGTTGCCATCTCTCTCTCAAGTTCTAAGTCCAAAATGTAAAACAAAATTTTAGATTGTGTGTAGAAAAATAAAAAAGAATATTCAGAGTTTCTACAGTATTCCACTATTGTACCTCTTGTTGAATAGTCATCTGCACTGTCAACTCATGCTCAATCTGTGATCCTTTAGGAATCTCAAATCTTGTAAATTTAATTACAAAACTGAGCCTGCACAATTCTTTAGGAATCTGGCTTTTTCCCTTGATAATTAAACTAAATTACAGTTCTTTTATTCTTGGTATCTAAACAATTTATGGACTTTCTGGATACATATTTCTTTTTTTTTTT
>NW_007731796.1:162963-163499 GCF_000696425.1 Galeopterus variegatus | reverse complement strand
TCATTTTTAAAAAAAAAAAAAAAAAAAGAACTTGGCAGTGATTTCTTGGATAAAGTACCTACCAAAAGCACGGGCAACAAAAGCAAAATAGACAAATGGGAGTACATCAAATTTAAAAACTTTTGTGCATCAAAGGACACAATCAACAGAGTAAAAAGGCAATCCACAGAATGGAAGAAAATATTTGCAAATCATACATGTAATAAGGTATTAATATATAACACTAATAAGGTATTAATATATAATACCTTATTATATGCATATTATGTATAAAGAGGTCCTAAAGCTCAACAATAAAAAATCTATTAAATAACTCTATTTTTAAAATGGGCAAAGAACTTGAACAGATATTCGAAGGTAATCTACAAACAGCCAACAAGAACAGAGAAAGATGCTTGGCATCACTAATCATCAGGGAAATGCAAATCAAAACCACAATGAGATATCACCTCACACCCATTAGGATGACTGACTGCTGTCAGAAAAACAGAAAGTAACAAGTAGTGGTGAGGATGTGTGGAAACTGAAACCCTGTG
>NW_007731796.1:151448-161756 GCF_000696425.1 Galeopterus variegatus | reverse complement strand
GATGCCATAATCTGGCATTTGAAGACATTTATTTCTCTGTGGGGAAATAGGTTCAGCTATGTTATGTATTCATCTATTTGGTACCTGAGTACAACCTAACGGAGTCATATCTTCCAGGACAAGTTATGAGAATTTAGTGTGAGCAGGAAGCCTGTGATGTGAGAAGTGGACTTTGCACCATACCCCAAAGGACAGGTCTCCTGAAATTCTTCACTGTGGTGCCACCAACCTGCACTGCTTTCTGCCAGCCCTCCTGGGACTCATACAGATATTAACCTGGCATCAGGAATTACCCACCTTGGACAAGTGGCTACTTACCAAGCAGTTAATTTCTATTCAGGTCCTGAGGAAGAAGCCACACTGTTCATTGACTAATTTAGTAGTGGTTTGTGGGCTTTACAAATAGATTTTTCTAAACATGTGATTATTGCCTAAAGTCCTTGGCTTTTGAATACATCTCAGGGAGAAAACTAAGTGAGCTCTGGCACCCCAGTTGGAATCTCAGCTCTTAACCTTAGCAGCAGTGTGATCCTGGGCAAGTCATTCTCATTCAAGACTAAGATTCCTCACCTGTAAGGTGGGACCAGTAACATTCTTCCACAGGGTAAATTAAATGAAAGAATTTACTTCAGAACCTGGCACATACCAGATGCTGAGGTGCATTATTTCATTTCTTTTTTCCTTACTCAAAAGCAGGGGTCAGCAAATTTGTTCTGTAAAGGGTCAAATAGTAAACATTGTAGTCTTTGTGGGTCATACAAAAGTCTCTGTCACAACTACTCAACACTGTCATCGAAACATAAAAGCAGCCATAGACAATGAGCAGGGCTATATTGCAATAAAACATTATGTTAAAAAGCAGGCATTGGAGCAGATTCGACCCCTGGGCTACAGTGTGCTAACCCTTATTATTCAGACCACACGTGTCCAGATATCATGGTTTTTTTGTTTGTTTGTTTGTTTGTTTTTGTCTTTTTGTCTTTTTCCGTGTCCGGCAATGGATCGCAACCCTCAGTGTTGCTCCCNATTCTCATTCAAGACTAAGATTCCTCACCTGTAAGGTGGGACCAGTAACATTCTTCCACAGAGTAAATTAAATGAAAGAATTTACTTCAGAACCTGGCACATAGTAGATGCTGAGGTGCATTATTTCATTTCTTTTTTCCTTACTCAAAAGCAGGGGTCAGCAAATTTGTTCTGTAAAGGGCCAAATAGTAAACATTGTAGTCTTTGTGGGTCATACAAAAGTCTCTGTCACAACTACTCAATGCTGTCATCGAAACATAAAAGCAGCCATAGACAATGAGCAGGGCTATATTGCAATAAAACATTATGTTAAAAAGCAGGCATTGGAGCAGATTCGACCCCTGGGCTACAGTGTGCTAACCCTATTACTCAGACCACACGTGTCCAGATATCATGGTTTTGTTTTTGGGGTTTTTTTTTTGTCTTTTTGTCTTTTTCCGTGTCCAGCAACGGGATCGCAACCCTCGGCGTTGCTCCCGCGCCTCGCTCAGCCAGTGAGCGGGAACCGGTCTGTATGTGGGATCCGAACCCTCGGCGGGAGCGCCGCCGCACTTCCCAAGCGGCGCACCATCCAGTGCACCACCGGGCCGGCCCCAGATATCATGTTAAGTTGCTTTTTCACCATTCTGTTTGATTCCATCTGCTCCAGATATGTTCTTCCCTCTTTTCTCCTCATTGCTTTTATTCTACTTCTTGAATATATCAGAACAAATGGTCTGGTTCATTGGATTGACTCATTTTTTCACTTTCAATGTTAAGCTTTGAGAAGCTCTCATCAGGGGTGAGCACTCACACCTGAGATGCTCGGTTAATTCATCCACACACAGGTTCTGGATGAACCAACCAAAGTTGAGCAAAATCCCCTGAACTCTCACAGAGAGACTGGGAAAGGGACCATCCCTCAGGAACTTGCAAAGTTTACTGAGGAACTTTTATTTATGGAAAAGGAAAGTTGCAACTTGTCTCCCAGTTTTAAAAATATTGCTTAATAAATATGTTTGCATTTACTTTTATATGCTTAAACAACGTCTTAAAGGATGTAAGAACTAAAAACACCTATGGTGGGATGAGAACCCACAATGGTGGATAAGAACGGGAGGGAGATTTACTGGATATTTTTAAATATCTATGTTTTTAAATAATGTGAATACATTATCTATTCAAAAAAAATTAATTTTCCCAAAGAATAAAGAATATGTATTAAAAAGAAATCTTTTATAATAACAAAACCAGCCTACTATAAGAAAGACACAAATGAGGGGTGGGGAGTGACAGGAATCCACTAGTCATCTAAGACACTTGTCACCAACCTAGGTGTTATCCTGGGGATCCAGCCCCACAAAGTCCCTTGTTTGTAGTGGACTTCTATGTGCCTCCTGCCTTATGCTCTGTGACTCAGAGAAGACAGGGTAGAGCGCTCAGAGCATGACGATAGGAAGAAACACACCACTCTCCATTTGGTAGAGGTGGAACCAGAAGCAGGATGCATTCTTCAGTATTTTGTCATTTTTTTATATGAGGCCATAACTCTTCCCACAGGGTTCCATAAACCCTCCCTTCTTGTCTCAGCGTGTGCCACAGTTACACACTCACAGCTATCATCTGGTTAAACATCTCTTCTTACAAAAGAAGAAATGAGGCCAGGATACAACATGACGATCTGTGGGCCACACCAGGCTTTAATGACAGAACAAGGCCTAAACCCAGTTTTCTGGATCCCATTCACTTCCTCAACGGCCCCGCTTGACCAGTCTACACCACGGCAGTCCCTTGGATTAGTTGCCACAGGCCAATATCTCTGCCTGGTCACCCGCACTGTTTCCAGAACCATCCTTCTGTTACTGCCAATTAAATCTTTCGAAAAGGCTATCGGAGGCCATGGACTACACTGCTTTAAGTGTACTGGCTCTTGGTTCAAATCCTGGCTTCTCACTTACTAGCTGTGAGGACTTGGGCAAGTTATCTACTTCAGCTTATTCATCTGAAAAATTCCTACCTCCTAGGATATAAGTAGAATAAGCCAGATAAAATACTTGGCACAGAGCCAACCAAACACACAATAAGAGCTCAAGAAACATTAGTTGCTGGGGGTTGTTTTCTAATCTCAGTTGCTTTCAGTGAATTTTCTGTGGATGCCTAGTGAACAAATTCTAATGACCTTGGTGTGGCCTTCAGGGCCTTGCAGCAGCCAGGCCTGTTATATGTATGGAAACTTTCACTGCCCTCTGATCACAGACCTTCCTGTCAGGACAGCTGTCTTTGCACTCCTACATACATCCTCATTCCCATTCCCACCTACCTCTGTGTTTTAGTTTATACTCCTCCTACCTGAAATGCCCACCTTCCTTCTTCCTATCTGTCTAAATCCTGTACATCCTTTAAAGTCCCACTCAAAGTTTAGCACTTCAGAAGAACTTCCCAGGCAAATCCTAGCTCAACTGATATTATTTCTTCTACACAATATTGCAGTATTTCCATACAGTACAGATTGATCACCTCTTACAGAGAGGCACGAAAGCATTTAGTTAATAGTATGGGATCTAGAACAGACTTCCTGATCTCTCTCAGCCTCAGTCTTCTCATCCACAAAATGGGGTTAATATTAGGGTTCTTGTGAGGATTGGATACATACATACTTGATATATGTCTTAGTCCATTGTCTGATGCTATAACAAAATACCTGAGACTGGGTAATTTATAAAGAAAAGAGGTTTAGTTTGGCTCACAGTTCTGGAGGCTGGGAAGTCCAAGATCAGGTGGCTGCATCTGGTCAGCTTCTGGTGAGAGCCTTGTGCTGCTCATGACATGGCCGAGAAGCGGATGGGAAAACAGGCACATGCAAAGGGGGCGAAATACGAGGGGCAGCCTCGCTTCATAACAACCCATTCTCCAAGTAACTAATCCAGTCCCACCAGAGCAAGAACTTACCCACTCCCACAAGAATGAACCAGGTCCCACCAGAGCAGCATTCTTAATGACCTAATCACCTCTTAAAAGCCCCTGCTTCCAACAGTGCCACACAAGGGACCAAATTTCCAACATTTGAATTCTGGGGGAAACCACAGCACTATATGTTAGTAATCACTAATATGTTATTATTATTATATATTTATGTTAACTTTTCCCTCTTTGTTTTATGAAACTACATATTCTTCCTCCAGAAGAAAAATGCATATTTTTCTCCTTCTGTCCACATGCATTATATGTTTACCCAGTGTCTAGTGTAATGCTGGTCCCAGAGTAGTGTTCAACAAAAAACGAATGTAAAAAAAACCGAGAGGAGTTCCAAGCCAGTGACGGGGGTTACATCAATACTCTCCACCCAGTGTGATGGCTCCTGCATCCTTTGTCTCCCCTGCTCTTACAGTTTCCCAGTGAGGGGGATAACTATGACCCCTTTCAGGGAGGCAAGAAAAGAAAGAAGAAAACTGGACTAAGAGTCAGAAGACATGGGTTTATATCTCAGCTTCCCAATTAAAAGGGTCTATCTATCTATCTATCTTAGCTTGGGAAAAACCAGTTAAGTTCACTGAGCCTCTATTTCCATCTCTGTAATCAGAAGACATGGGTTTATATCTCAGCTTCCCAATTAAAAGGGTCTATCTAGCTATCTATCTTAGCTTGGGAAAAACCAGTTAAGTTCACTGAGCCTCTATTTCCATCTCTGTAAAAGGAGAATAATCTGGCATGACCTGCCTTCTTCACAGGAAGGTTGTGAAGATCAAGTAAAAAAATGCATATGGAAGAGCTTTGCACACTGTAAAGTGCTATACAAATGAGGCAAGGCATGGTCATTTCTATGTCATTGGACAAGAAACCATTACAATTATCAAATTAACTCTATTTCCAATGGCCTTCTGAGGAAAAGACCATTGCCACAATAATCATACTGAATCTATTTTGGCCCAGATGCCTCTTAGAGAATCAAATCACAATTTATATCATGAACTCAGTCCAGAGAATTTTGATAAACCTGACCTCAAAGATTTTATCACATTAATAATTCATTAGAAAAGTACAGATTTACCCAGAATGTCAACTCCCCAACCCAGAGCCCACAGGTGGTACATGGTATAGATAGCATGATTACTAGCTAGAGTTCTCAAAAAGGAGAAAGAGTAAAGAAAAACAAAGATTCCAGATAAATTAGAAATGCCTGGTCTATTTCTATAAGAAGTTAACACCAGAGATGTGGGAGGTATTCTAGGTTTAGAACAAATGGCTAAAAGCACTGAGGGTAACTGGAATATTCTATTCATGTACTCCTAAGGTACCTGTATGTGCATAGCTATTGCTCTATTTTATTTTATATTACATGCAAGGGGTCCAGCATTCATCAGTAGCCGTGTTAGGTTTGCGCGATATTGGCAAAGAATTCTACACCAGCAGGGACACATCAAGCTAATGCACTGATAAGGGCAGTTTCTAATGATGCATACTCTGTCACGATGCTGCGATCCCTGTGCTTTTTCTTTTCTTTCTGAATCGTTAGGTTTGTCAAAAATAACAACACATTTTATAACAGAGTGGGGAGGGGTTGACCTCCCAGCATTACTTCCAAAACCCAGGTGAGCAATCATTCAGGCTAAGAAGACCACCTTACCTCTATTTTTTCCCATATGGCTTCATAGTTGTCTTGGTGTTGAATATCTTGCATCAGTTTCTGAATTAAAGCTGATTTAGTGGCAGAATGGCTCTCATTTTTCTCGGAGGATGACATTTTCCATGACTTCTCGTCAATGTATTTTTTCATTCCACAGACAGGCATACACAATTCCTCATCAGAAAGAATGTCACTCAGGGGCCCAGATTCAATGCTCTCCCCCAGTGAAGAGGCTATGTCACTGGATGAGCTTGGAGATACCCTGCCTAGCCTTGTATGCTTCCTCTTGACATGGTATGTTGGATAGATCTCAGAATCTGAATTCATTTCAGAAAGTTCCCAATCATCAATATTCTGAATAGTTTCTCCTCTGGGTTTCTGAGGCAGAAGCTTTGTTAGGTTTTCCAACTTCAAAGCTAAAACTTCTGTCTGCTTGAGGTGAGAGGGCAGTGCTAGGTATTCATCAGAACCATACCAGGCCTCAACAACCTCACCATTCCTGGTGACGTGACTTGGGGAGTAGGAGTAACCTTTTTTGCTTTCATGTTTTGAAAGAAGGGGTACCGAAGACACGATGCTGTCTGAATCAACAGAGGATTCACTGCTCAGAGTAAGAGGTGGCGAACTGGATGTTTCTGACTGCACTGGCAGTTTGGCATTCCGACTTCTCTGCTTACAGGGCTCAAGGGAGGATGAGGAAGCGGAATCTGTCTCTGGCCCCCTTGTGGCCTTGGAAGGATGAGGAGGCATTCCATTCGGCACCACCGAGCTCCCCATGTTTTCAGCTTGCTTGCCTGAGCCTGTTCCCCGTTTAGGTGTTCGGCATGGAGGCACCTCTTCTGAAGTCTTATGTGGCTTTTTAAGTCGAGGTTTCTCTTTATGATAGTCATTAAGTCTTCCCAGGCTGGAAGAGATTTCTTTAATGTGACTTTTGACTGTGTTTTCAAGATTTCCAGCCCCCACCTTGTGCAAACACTCAAAAGACTGGCTGGCAGCAGCAGGGCTGCTGGGGTAGGAAGACCGTAACACCAGGCAGAGCTTGGACCTGTCAGGAGGATCCACCAGCGAAGGAGTGCTCCTGCTCATCTCAGGCTTCAGATCGACCATCTGCCTCTTTCCATCACTGCCTTTCAGATCATTCTTAAAAGTCTCATCTTTAAGGAAAAGTGCTCTTTTTGGCAATGTGGGCTGTGTGGGAGAGTCCTCGTTGTAATTAAAGCAATCTCTAATGGATCGCTTGGGGGTTGCATTCTCACAAGAAGGAGGCTGTTGGTTCTTTGCACCAAGGTGGGAGGAGGAATTGGATTCTTGCTTCACCGTCTCAGAAGAAGGTTGAACAGCATTTGTCAGAGCTTCCCCTGAAGATGACGTCCCCGGTGTTAAGCCTGGTTGCTCTTCAACTGCAGAAGCGTTGTTTTCTTCACATGTGCCTTTGTCATCCACTGAAAGAGATACTTGAGACACCTCCTCACTAACTGCTTCACTGCAGTTGGAAGGGGGGTCAGCAGCCACCGTAAGTAACCCGACACTTCGGATAAGCTCGGGGAACTCCTTTTCCATCTCACTGTAGCTCCAAGAGTCAAAGGGTTTAGTTTTGACCTGGCTAGAGGTCATGTCACCCAGGCCACCGAGCAAATCCTCACTTGGACTGTAGTCAGACAGCTCAAATGCAGTAATACCACAATCCAGAGACAAGTAATTTTGAGAACATTTGATAGTTAACTGTCCTGAGTCATCCACTTCTGTTAGAGAATCAAGCCGACCCTGAAACAGACAATGGCAATGGTTTCAGTAAATGCAATGGCAATTACACTCAACTGCTACTCAAATGAAATCTCAGTACAGGCCTGTATATAGGTCAGAAATGCATCCATCTCAATATATTAATCAATTACTACATTGCTTTATACAGCATCCTATTCTTAAACATTTAAAGATTTTTCTTTAATCTGGAGCATAAAGCCTTAATAGAAATGGTCAAGGTCACATCAAAAATATCCATTATTGCCTTAATTTTCTATTTAAAATAGTGTATTATTCATTTAATAAGAATTTCTTTTTTTTTTTTTCCTTTTTGTCTTTTTTCATGTCCGGCAACGGATCGCAACCCTCAGTGTCACGCCCGTACCGGACCGGACCGGCAACAGGATCACAACCCTCAGTGTTGCACCCGCACCTCACTCACGAGCGGGAACCGGTCTGTATGTGGGATCCGAACCCTCGGCGGGAGCGCCACCGCGCTCCCAAGCGGCGCACTGTAGCAGTGCACCACCGGGCCGGCCCTAATAAGAATTTCTTAAGGGAAGCCTTAAGTTATAAAATTTCTGGGAACAGAGCGATATAAGAATAAAATCTCTATGAATATCTATTTTGCTTTTCACTGTCACTCCAGTACCTACCACAGTGACTAGCTTATTGTAGATGCTCAACAAATATTCTAAAAGTGGAATAATTAATTATACTAAGCCAGTCATGTTAAGTATATATTCACGAATCACAGGGAGGTAAACTACTGAATTTGCAAATATATGAAGAGTTCAAGACCAGTTCTGTTTGGCCCCACCCTTTCAAAGACAAGCACAGGTAATCCTGGAGAAAATTAATGACTGTCAAAACTTTATCATTTTAGTCCCATCTCCTCCTTTTACATGCATTCTCTCCCCCACCCCCATTGATGTATGTTAGATACTAAGTGCACACCTCCCTTATTATTTATAATTCTAGGCTGATTCAATTTGAAACTCCCTCATGCTAAAATATAGTATTACAAGTAAGTATTTTTAATTTCTTAATCTTTCTTTGTGTGACTCAGGCTTTACCTCATTACTAATGCAGTTTCTGATATCATACAACAAATGGAAAGATTTTTGGTTGATGCTTTGTTTAGGGTAGAAGAGCTCTTTGAATCCCATTATGCCTACCAGGCTGAGGGACAGCCTGGTTTTATCTAGCACCCTTAGGAGATGAAGGAAGGAAACTGAAAAGTAAAGGGTCATTATCTCCCCAGACGGCCTTTCTCCCCTTTCTCCTGGAGGAAGAACCAGGGTGAGTCAACTGAGTTCAGATCCCATGTGGCTGCTGGATCCTGTGTTCCTATCAACCAGATTATCCCAAGATCTGCCCTCTCCGGGATCTTACATCAGTTTTTAATGTTCATTTGTTTGTTTTCTTTTTAGAATGTTCTCTCTCATCAAAATTTCACCTTGCCTTTATCTCCCACTCCCTTCAGTCACCCCATAACGTGCAGATAAATAATAATGGCAATAAGCCTCATTTAACTATCCTAAGCCTCAGTTTCCTCATCCGTAAATGGGGATAGCTGATTACTATTATTATTTTTTCATTTAATTCTTACAACTTTCTTCTAGGGTCTGTACTACCATCCATGTTTCACATAAAAGGAGCCTGAGCCAAAAGAAGATACATAAGTAGCCCACAGCCTCATGACTAAGGGCCCAGCTAGGCCTTGGACCATTGCTGTCTGACATGAAGTCCACGCTCTGACTATTGGATATTATTTTAAACTGACATGCCTCCTCCTCCAATTTGTTTTCCACACTGCCACCAGAGTTACCTTTACAAATTGCAAATCTGTTGCTGTAACTTCTCTGCTTAAAGTCTTTTCATAGTTTCCTGTTCTATTAGTTTAAAAACCCAAACCCTTCCAAGGCCAGTCATGAAAAGACCTTTCTGATGCCACTCTTCCCCTTGCTGGCTACAATCAGCCAAAGTGTGTTCCTTTCAGTTTCTGAACACACTATGTTCCCTTCTGCCCCAGGGCCTTTGCACATGTTGTTTGCTGTGTCTGAAACTCTTCCCACCTATATCCCTTAACTAGTTGACTCTTCCTCATTCCTCTGATCTCAGCTTGAGTTTCACTTCTGCAATATTCCAGAGCCCCACCTATTTCAGAAACTTTTATTGTAAGTTCTCAAATTTATGCTGTTTTTTCTTTAAGCATTTATCTCAGTTTATAAACAAATACTGTTGTGATTATTTAACTAATTCATTTCTCCCACTAATTTGTAAGCACCACGAGAATATAAATCACACAGAAAGGCTGACTCACCAGGGTACCTGCAGCACTAAGCATGGAATGTGTAGAGTAAGCATTCAAAGGTACATCTGTTTAATGAATGAATGAATGAATGATGACATTTTGGAATGTCTCTCTATGCCTTCATGTAATTTCTCCCTCTGATTATGTAGTTTTAGTAGACTGTAATAATTAAAAACCCAAGCTTCAGAGTCAAATTCTAGCCCTAGCACTAATTAGCTATGTGACCATGTGCCAGTAGCTTGATTCACTAATCTTCATTTCCTTCACCTGTTAAAAGGAAATGATAAGCATGTCATAGGGGTATTGAGAAGCCTAAGGGATATAATATATGTAAGACACAAATCTGGAACATGGATAAGTAAGTGCTCAATGAATGTTCACTTTTATTACTTAAATTATTATTTTTAGTAGTAAAGTATATTGAGGAGAAAAGTTTCATCAAGATGAGAATATCTCTAATGCTAAATTATACTACACAATGGGAGAAATCAATATTAACTGCCAGTCTCAACAAAAATCATCTAAATGCAATTATGTGACTTTTGTATTTCATACCCGGACTAGGCTCTTCAAAAAAACAAAGTCAGAAGCCAAAAACACCAAGAAATGAGTCAGCCAA
>NW_007731796.1:148419-149785 GCF_000696425.1 Galeopterus variegatus | reverse complement strand
GATCAGCACTGAAGGTATAACTATTTTTTATTCATGTTGCATTTGTTAATGTAGAAAAAAATCCCTCCCTGGAAACACCATGCAAAGGAAATTTTAAGAAATTTCTCTGAAGTTTCTCAGAGCAGATAGATAATGAGTTAATAAATTTCATTTAAAATATTGCTCTTAGTAGTACTAATATTTTTATTCCCATTTCTTCTTTCCACATCACCTTCCCAGACAGTTTTCTAATGCATGTAAGTAATAACGTTTCAGGTACACATGGAATTAGGGGACGAGTGCATGTTGGTTTTACTGCCCTTTTTATTTCAGAAATATTACATTTAATTGTGTGGTGCAGATAGTTGTATCATGGCTGCCTGGCAATGTCTCCACCCAAATATACCTCCATTTAATATGTTATGACGCAGCTTTTCAGATGAAGGTTATATTTTATGGAGGTTGTAATTTATTCACTCTATTGAAGGGTAATTTATTCATTTTATTGCTGGCTTCAATCTTGTGTCAGACACCAAGGAAACCCCCTTTTCTTTTTTTTAATTTGAAACAAGAAATTTTGCTTTGTTCCTTACCCATAATTAAGCTAACTGAAGCCTAGTTCCAAATGCCTCTTAGATCTTTCTTTTTTAACACTATATTTTGCCACCAACTGAACATGAGATTTAATATTCATAATTTAGAGATCTGAAGATCTCTCTATTAAAATGTCCCAAGGGTATATCAGAAGCTGTTGCTACTTAATGGTAGTTTTGTGTCATACTTAGAGTTATTACTGAGAAGAGAGTTGGAAATAGAATTTCACTGTTAAAACAATTTTTGCATGCTTCACCATCTTCTTCCTCCCCTAATATCAGTACATGGTGTTTGTTTATNCGAACCCTCGGCGGGAGCGCCACCACGCTCCCAAGTGCCGCACTCTACCGAGTGTGCCACCGGGCCGGCCCTGAAGTTACTTTTTTACAGAAACAGTAATTATAACTGTTGGTTAAATTCCAAAGCTATCCTATAAGACTTATTCAAATTACCAACTAGTTGAGATTTACAACATTCTTTTCTACTATTTTTATCAAAGTTACTGCACTGCAGTACTTATATGAGGTTAAAGAGGCACTAAAGGAAAGTGTTCCTATCATGGATAGAGAAAAAGAAATTTTTGAGTTCGTGTAAAAAATTAGAGCCCCCAAAGTGCCAGACACCTGCCTTTGGACAAGCAGGGAACACCATGGCCCTAGGAATGAATTTGGTCACCATTTTAGTGGTCATAGCACCTTAAGACCAGGAATACCATATTGTTCGAGAATAACAGGGCCCAGTAAATGATGTTAAATGAATATATTGAATATATGTTAGATGAATAGATTGTTAA
>NW_007731796.1:145683-147013 GCF_000696425.1 Galeopterus variegatus | reverse complement strand
TCATTTTATTGCTGGCTTCAATCTTGTGTCAGACACCAAGGAAACCCCCTTTTCTTTTTTTAATTTGAAACAAGAAATTTTGCTTTGTTCCTTACCCATAATTAAGCTAACTGAAGCCTAGTTCCAAATGCCTCTTAGATCTTTCTTTTTTAACACTATATTTTGCCACCAACTGAACATGAGATTTAATATTCATAATTTAGAGATCTGAAGATCTCTCTATTAAAATGTCCCAAGGGTATATCAGAAGCTGTTGCTACTTAATGGTAGTTTTGTGTCATAACTTAGAGTTATTACTGAGAAGAGAGTTGGAAATAGAATTTCACTGTTAAAAAAATTTTTGCATGCTTCACCATCTTCTTCCTCCCCTAATATCAGTACATGGTGTTTGTTTATGCTTTAATTCCTAACATATAAATTCCTGAGCCTCTTATCAGAATGCCATAGCCCCCCAGAGTCCTCAAACCACATGGACTAGGTCCTTTCTCAGACTCCTTTCAGCTCCACCATGCTGGGATTCTATGATACTGAATGCATTCCAGAGAGCAGCAGCAGACTGAGAAGAGCAAGTAACGACAGGGAAATGTGAAGCAAAGCCAAGTTTTGTTTCTGATGGGACAGGAGAAAAATACACAAAAATCTTTCAGTATTTTAATTTATACTATATTAATGATTCTTAAGAATTTCCATTTTCTACAGGCTGAAATTATGAGTCAAATAATTAATCTCCATGACTAATTTCCAGTCCACCAACCTAAAGTGATATCTCCCTATTCTACACCTAAAGCAGTGATTATCTGCATTAATTCAATTCAACTCATCAGATGTTTATACACAGCAATATGAACTAGGTGCTGTGGGAGATACAGAGATGAATATAGTATGGAGCCAATTCTCATGTAGTTCAAAACATAACACATAGTTTGTCATGATATAAATTGGCCCACTATTAGTGCTGGTGGAGGAACACATGGAGTGCTATGTTGTGCGTGCTCTGGAAGGACCAGTGCAGCCCCATGAAGAACGTAAGTGGAGGAGGTAAGTATCATTTAGGTAAAGTGCGTAAACACAACACCTGGCACCTGGAAGTTCTCAGTCGACGTTTGCTGTTGATTGTGTTAATATCACTAAGAGTGTGACATTACCTCTCTTGACCTCAGTCTTTCATCTGTAAGATGGATACAGTAACAGCACCTATAAAATGAGGATAACAGCACCTGCTCTCCTACCTTCCAGAACTGTGTGAGGATCAAACAAAATTATGAAGAAGATTCCTAACATGTGTTACTCATCTTTGAACGCCTAGTGTCTTGTACATGCTAGGAAATCA
>NW_007731796.1:142818-145128 GCF_000696425.1 Galeopterus variegatus | reverse complement strand
AATAACAACAATGATAATAAATCTGAGAGCACTGCTATCTCCCCAACTCCTACAACAAAGAGTTGGTGATCAATTAATGTTTATTAAGTAAATAAATAAATTTGTAAAATGAACTGGTTTAAATCAATCATTTTAAATGTGCCCTCTAGCAGTAGAAAGTGGCCGCTGATCAGTACTGTTGGGCAAAGCTACCAGAACACATGAGGAGGGGGAAAAAATAATGTATAGACTTGGGGATGCCAGGTATATATCAAAAAAAGATCTGTTTGGAGTTTAGACACACCTTCCTAATCTCTGATTTGCATTAGCACATACTGTCACCAACAGCAGATTTAGGGCAGAACTGGTCAGCTTGAGATTTTTTGTAGTCTCCCATAACAGCCAGACCTCCAGTCGAGAATACTCTAGGGATCTAACTAACACTCAACCCACATATTCATCTATGGTTACTCTACTGAAGCATACATTATCTCCCCACTGCTGTAGTAACAGAGAGCTAACTGAAAACAGAGACTGTGACTTAAAGTTGGAGATAAGCCTGGTGGATTTCGATGCCCATAATCTTCTAGGTCCTGCATAGAGATTGCCACAGCAAGAGCATCTTTAGTTTGAATAAACGAAAATCAACAAGAATAAGTTATTTATGAGAATAGGCACAGATTTTTTGCATATGTTGTTGATAATGACGGAGCCACTGAAACATTAATAAATTAATAAGTAGCAGATTATGTAAGTCATTATAAGGCCTTTTAATATTATATATTTATGCAAGTGCCTTACAGACTTGTAGAATATGCATTTTCCACAAAATTAATAGAGCACTAAACTGGGTGTCAAGAACCAAGGGACTACACACACACACACACACACACACACACACACATTAGTCTCCATGTATATGTATAGCTCCTNTCTATATTCCAGACTGTGATAAGTACTTTATGTTTGTTTTGTTTAATTATTCTTATATTCATGTCCTTAAGCTTTCACTTAACCTCTCTTAAATTCAGTTTTTCCATCTATAAAATGAAACTGTTTTCAATGCCCCTTGCCCTCCTTACTAAACAAAACAAACATAAAGTACTTATCACAGTCTGGAATATAGAAAATTTCAGTACGACACATTTTTTACACAATTTTGAGCTTTGCCTTAAAGCACTTTTTCGTTGTTTGGTTGTTGACTGGTTAGGCATCCAGATACAGTTTGCTCCATATTTAAATAAAGAATAAAACTCATATATTTTGTTTTTTCAAGGAGAGAGGTAGAACTTGCCACTTTCTCGAATTTCAAACTTATTCTTTAATGTGAATCTGAAATTCAACTAACCTCAAAAGAGAGACAAATGGATCTCCCTTCACTGAAAGGTCACCTGTGAGGGTACTCCAAAAAGTTCACGGAAAGATAGAATTAGAAGATAATATGAATCTTTCCATGAACTTTTTGAGGTACCCATGTACTATTCCAGTTTATCAATGTTTCATTTTTGGGTTTTTTTGAGGGGGGGGTTGTTCGGGGTTTTTTTGTTTGTTTCTTGGTTTTGGGGGGGTTTTTTTGTTTGTTTGTTTGTTTTTTGCTATTTTCCTTTTCATTCTGCAAATTTTTCTCAGCTGAATTTATTCTGATGAAGCTGAGAATTGTGTCCTAATTCCCTTCCTGTTTTCCACAGTTCTGTTGTGCTGGCAGAAACAAACAAGACTAAGCAGTCTTTTACATGTTCTCATGGAGCCACACTAGAAACACAAACAAATAAGATCAAAAATCCAGTTTCAGGAAGGGTGGTAATGGAGGCAGAACTTCAGTTCATAGAAAAATAAGCACAAAGCAGATGCCTGAAACCCACTGTTCCTTACCCCTCACATAACATACAAGGGTACATCAAAAAGTTCATGGAAGGATTTGTATTATCTTTTAATTTTATTTTTCCATAAACTTTTTGAAGTACCCTCATATTCTTGGATCTTCTCACAGGACTAAAGACTGACCTCGAACATAAAAATGCACTACACGGCTTGCAATCAAATCCATATATAATTGTTGAGTTCACATTGTGAGAATCACAATGGATGCTATTGAATGTAAATTCACAACATAGCAGTGAAAACAGTGGGCCAGTAACAATTAGTTCTCCTCAATGGCTTTTCATCATTTCTTGAACTACCACTTATTGAATAACACAAGGTGAAGTAAGTGCAGGAAGAATGTATTCCACAGAAAAATAACAACAATGATAATAAATCTGAGAGCACTGCTATCTCCCCAACTCCTACAACAAAGAGTTGGTGATCAATTAATGTTTATTAAGTAAATAA
>NW_007731796.1:136878-141914 GCF_000696425.1 Galeopterus variegatus | reverse complement strand
CCACAAAATTAATAGAGCACTAAACTGGGTGTCAAGAACCAAGGGACTACACACACACACACACACACACACACACACACATTAGTCTCCATGTATATGTATAGCTCCTGCTGAACAAGCACAATGCTTTTTTCTATAAATATGTGTCGATTTTATTTAAGAGTGGGGAAGATGGTTCACTTGGATTCAAATTTACAGTGTCTATTCTTAAGTTATCCATCAAAAATAGCAACAAGCTCTTTAAAATATTCTTAATGTGAGTAAGAAAAATCAAATATATTGGTTGTATAACATTCTAATGCCCATCTGATTCACTGCATTGCGAATGATTTTTCTAAAGCCCAAATATAATCATGGAAGTTCTTTGAACAAACATTTTTTTGTGCTCAAAATAAAGTCCAATTCTCTTAACATGGCTTTTAAAGCTCTTTATCTTCATGATCTGACCTCTGCTTACCTATCAGCCCAAATTCTGCCTCCTGGTCCCTCAAGCTTTTTGCTACGGTCCTACCTGAAGCTCTCTCAGCCTGTCATTCTCTCTCTTACCTCTGGGTCTTTGATCATGCCATTCCCTCTGTCTAGAACATTTTCAACTGCTCTTCACCAGTCTCATCCTGCCTCTCCTTCAGGTCTCAGGTTAGACTTGCTTCTTCTGGAAAGCCTCACCTGTCAAATTAGGTGCCCCTCTCTCTGTCCTCCAATGGCATCTTGCAGACTTATCACAGTTTGGCCTTAATGTCTGTTCACTTGTCTCTGTTCCCCACTAGACTTGAAGCTCCTTGAACGTAGAGACCATGTTTTGATCATTAGTGTATTTTTAGCACCTACGGCCTGGCACATAGTAAGTGTTCAATAAATATTAAATAATTGCATGGGGAACAGGAAGCCAGGTGAGCACTGACAACTATAGATGGTTTCTGTGCAAAGTATCAGGTGTAAGTTAACTCTGATCTAAAGCCCCATTCACATAAGAAGTGTCCTACCTTCTGTTCATTATATCTTGATTCAAAGCCCGGCTCAGGGCCTGTGTATTTACCCTCAAAGAATTCCTATCACACATCTTTATACTGAAAACATTCTCAAATGGGCACACTTGACAAAGCATTACTAGACTTTAAAGAAAATACTCACCTCCTTTGTCTCTTCGGAGAAAGCTTGCAGAATGTCCGTCTGCCTGGTGTAGTTGCCATTGGCGTCCTGCAGACCTTGCAGAATGCGCTCTCGCAGAACCAGCACTGAGACTCGGAGCTGGTGCCAGAGGAGCTGCACTGCGTGGATGTCCACAATTACGTTGACGGAGTAGGACAGCAGCTTCAGGGAGAACTCCGTTTCAAGGAGGGCATGAATTTGCTCCACATGATCAGAGATATCTTCGCAAATGTCCTGCAGAAAAGCAAAGCACAATATGTGAGGACAACTTTGCCTTATCCTGGGGGGAGGTGGGGGTGGTACAAAAGGTCACTTTTTCATTGAACACCAATTTTCAGGGCCAACAGTAACCCATGTTGGATACCTGGCTTTGTTTTATTTCAAATACATGATTGCAGGCCATATTCCTCTGCACTGGGGCTTCAGTACACATAGGTAAGTTGATCTTTTTCTAAACCACAAAAATCCTACTCTTCTTTCAGATGCCCAAATTGAAAATTCAGCCAAGATGAGAGGTTCACCTTACCAATCCACTCTCTGTTCTCCTTTTTACTGATGTTGAGTTTTTGTTGTTGTTGTTTGTTTTTTTTGGGGGGGGGATTCTGGCTAGAGAGTCAGCTGTTGTTGTTTGCTAGCTATGAGCGACACTGAACACACAATATTTCGGGATAGGCGCGTCATCCAGACACCTAGCATGAAGAATATGGGCTGGAACGTGTGGTTCATAGGACTCCCAGTCACTCTCAAAGGGGCAATTGTCACAGGATACAATTTAATATTTAAATTCACAATGCGTATCTAAAATTTCAACCTACACTTTGCAAGCAGAATCACTCCTAAGAAGCAAAGCCAGAAAAATTCCAAGGATAAAAAAAGAAAAAATAATTTTGTTTTGTCTTTACAATCCAGACATTTTAAACAAAAACATTACTAAATCAGAGTTTCAGTCTCCTTCACACATACTATTAGGTAGGCAGATTTGGTATCTGACATGTCACTTGTTCTTACAAGTTCCCAAATTTCCATTGTGCTGTCAGAGGCCAGCAGCACAGAATAAATGGCATCAACAGTAGTATTAATACGGTCAATTTAAGAGACCATTAAGCATTAAAATGATGTAAGTGTCAGCTGAAAGTGCTGAGTTTCTCATTTTTAGTTGTGCATCAGAATTAAAAAAGAGGCGGGGGGACTTTTATTTATGATTTTTGTTAAGGGTAGTTTTAAGATAGCATTTGAGTTCTGAGCCCTACCATCAGTGTCAAAATAGTCATTCTACACTAGAAACATACCCTCCTGATTTTATGTAATTCAGTTTTTTTTTTTAAGAAAATCTAAAGTTTATAACCTGTATTTTACAAGTAATAACAATAGGCCNATCAGTGTCAAAATAGTCATTCTACACTAGAAACATACCCTCCTGATTTTATGTAATTCAGTTTTTTTTTTTAAGAAAATCTAAAGTTTATAACCTGTATTTTACAAGTAATAACAATAGGCCAAAAAAAAAATCTATTGAAGAATGATGGAAAGTGGTGCTGAATTTTGAATAGTAATTATTGTACAATTCCAATAAATGCTCTAATATTAGTTCTTGAAACCCAAGAACTAATTGGTGACAGTGGAACAAATTGGTGATAATAACTTGAAACAAATTGAAAGTTTAAACTAAATAGACTTTGGGCCTAATTCAGTAAGGTTCTTCCAAATGTGGCCCATGAGTTTATGTAATCCTAAAGAAGTTTGGGACAAAAATGACATTATCCTGTTAACCAGACATGGGAACCAATCACAGCCATCTTAGCCAGTCTCTGCTGACCTCAGCACAAAAGAGCAGGGCCCTAATTGCTATCCCCAGACATTCCACATTGCCTGGGGTTTCTGCTTGGAGCACCTATTCCATGTATCCCCCATAGCTCTTAGTCCTGGTGTCCTTGACCACTATCTCAAAGCAAATGTCCTGGTGTCCTTGACCACTACCAAATATCCTTTTTCTTCCTCAGATGCTCATTTCCATGTTGTTCTGTGTCACCTTGGGAAACTCCCTCTCTTTCAATGCTGACCTTCATTCAAATTCTCTCTATTTTCCTATCTAGTACCCTGATTCCATTATAAAGACACTGTTTAACTTCACAAAATGCTACATCTACCTCCTAGTCTCACCTAAACCTGATTCTGCCCAAGGATCCTGCTTCCCATGTTGACCTCCCAGGAGAGGCTAGTCATTTTCCCAGTCCTCACCTGAGAGATGCGGGTAGGGCTGATGGGGGAAAGGCTAGCCTCAGTGCCTTTTTGTTACTTTGCCACTTTGGGGTCATTATCTTTTCACCTACATACTAACACCCTTCTTTCCCGACAGGTGCCTACTGTCTGCTAAACCTTACTGTTTTCCTCCCTCTCTGCTGTTCCTACATTCTTCACTTTCATTTCTCTACATGATGTTGAAGAATGCGTCTGGCTTTCACTGATGACCCAATCAACACCCTAGCCTCAAATTTCCTTTTCTCCACAACTCCCAGGACCTTCACGTCCATTCCACTGGGACAACCCTCTGCCATAGCTCTACTCTGAACCTGTCATCACTCCACCTGTGTAGCAATATCAGGAGGTCCCATGTGCAACAAACCTCTCTTTGTTTAATGTTTTCACCCCCATCTCCCACTACAGGTGCTCTTCAACCTCATCCAGGCCACCAGCCCCTCCACCTCTCTTTCTCATATACCACCTTCCTCCTAGCACAGCATCTACGGTGATCACTTCAACCACTCTCTTGGCAATATTCTCAACTTCTCCACACTCTTCCATAACTCTGTCTCCTGGGCCTCACTTTGATCCTACAGATACAGAATACCTTACCCACCTAGGAGGGGCATAATGGTTACCCAAGCCTTTGTCTTTGGCTCAGAATAGACAAAGAGGCATTGCTCACCCACCTACCCCACTCCCATCCCTCAATACAAAAGGTTATATGCAGCCCTGGCAAAAACCTCATGCCAAAGCACAGGCCATCCACTCCTCTCACACATGATTTGGCTCCTTCCTCACGGAGGTGGGAATGTAGACAGTCAGGTTATGGGTTAAGATTGCCAGATGATTATGCAGGGGAAACAGCAATCTGAAAGGGGATCTAAGCATCACTGCTGCCAGTTAACTTAGGCGTCCACTCCCTACTCTTTACATAACTGTAAGGGTAAATTGGCCCCATTCCCACAGAAGCAGATGGGCACTGAGGGAAAAGAAACACCCTCCCCACAAGTGCTGCCCTCCCTCCATTGAGTATTTTGGCAATGTGCTCATGCAGTCTCCACTGAAATTCTGGACCCAAATAATGCACAGCATGGTGCAACTTTCCGGAGTCTATTAATTTATTTTATTATTTTTATGCCCTCTACACTGCCACTAATTGTCTGATTTGACAAAAAATGCATGAACACAGAAACTGTAGAATAAGAACTATACAAATTTATGTTTGTTTGTGTGTGTGTGTGTGTGTGTGTCCCCTTCCCCAATATAGACTTTGCTTTGAACATTTGATGACAGATTTGTTTATGAGGTAACTGAGTAATTGTGCATATATATATATATACTTTTTAATTAAAGAAAACCTGATTTTCTCTGCTCCTCTACATAAATGTTGAACAAATATTTAAAGAATAATTAGTTTGAAACTGCTAATACTGAACCCCTTATCCATTGCCAGTTTGACGTTTATATGAAAGAAACTGAAGATTATGAACATTCTGCTAATTTTAATGCAATTAGATAACCAGGTATTAGAGATTTTAAAAAATAATTTGCTGAATGGCTGCCTCCCAGCAGGAACTGTTTGAAATTAAAAGGCTCTAAGAGATCGGACCATTGGAGGTTCTGTGGGTACTTGATTAACAAGG
>NW_007731796.1:133778-136110 GCF_000696425.1 Galeopterus variegatus | reverse complement strand
TCAGGACTGGAGATCTATATCTATACTCTATATCTATCATCTATCTATCTATCTATCTATCTATCTATCTATCTATCTATCTATCAGATCTCTATGCAAAATATCTCTCCTCATCTGTCTACTGAGAGTATTAATGGGAGGTAAAATCTTCCATGTCACAACTAGAGATTTTAAAACACTTAACATGGCAATGACTGGTTAAGCTGATATAGTAACTAACATTCATAGTGAAGTGTAATCACCTCACAAATGTTAATGTTTGGTTTCAAATTCTTTCCTTTCTGATAGAGGAGAGGATATTAATAGGCAAGAAACTGAGTCTACAGAGGAAGTAAGGTCAGGAGAGAGATGAAGATGCTAAAGATTGTAAAGGGACAGCCATGGAACCCTTTCCAGCACTAATGGTTAGGTCCACCAGTCCATCTTCTATATAGAAAGTTGTTCTTGGAAACTTAACATTCATAGCCTTAGTGTGAAATTATCCCATTTCTCCTGCACACACATAATTCTTTCCTGTATTCCTGTAAGTGCTAGCCCCTTTCCCCAATGTCTCTGCCAGACGTTTCTTCTTCAACCTTTGGATTCCTCTCCTGATTCCCAAGTTTGCCTCACCTGGGACAATGGGACCACAGACAGATCCACCAGTCCAGACTCCTCTCACTCTCAGGCCTCCAATGTCAGTCTAGTTCCCTTAAGGCAGCTCCCACCCCTTGTAAACCATGTCCAGGAACAGAGGGCTAGAGGACTCTAGGAATGTGAAGGTACAGGAAAGGCAGAACCAGAAGTGACTGAAGATACAGAGACACTGCGTTAACCTTCAGAAGCTTGCTGGAGCTGGCCCTGTTATCTTATACTGCTGTGGACAAATGAAAGCTAATAAATCTAACTTCCTATGAACATTATTATTTGGCAACAGGATGCTGTTTCATGTAACTTATGAAGATTTTATCATCAACAGAAGCTAGCTTCATTCCCAGAGGATTCATTTCTATGTGAATGTTTTTCCCAACAAGAGGGCTGGTTCCCCAGGATCTCTTTATATAATTAGTGGTTACCCATAAGTTGGCCACCCCAAAGTTTTGGTGATATGGATCTCACTTTGAAAGACTAACAATGAACAAAAATTAACTTACGCAGATAAAATTGTTTAGTTTTGTTTTTAATTTTTTATTGAAACATGATTGTACATATTTACGGGGTACAGAGCTATATTTCAATACATATATACAATGTGTGTTGATCTATTCAGAGTGATCAGCCTATTTAGTTTTATTTTCAATATGACCAATAGGTATCGATTGCTTTAGGAACTTAAAATCTCCCATTATTTTACACAGATTTCATTCATTTCCTTATATCTTCTCCTCTGAGAAAAGACGTTCTCCAGCAAGCTCACTTAGATGACTAAATCAACAGATGTCTCAAAGAATAACAAACTGCTATTTATTTATTTATTTTGTCAGCTGGCCAGTAAGGGGATTCAAACCCTTGGCCTTAATGTTATAACACTGTGCTCTAACCAACTGAGCTAACAGCCAGCCCCTAAACTTTTCATTTTAAATTGAGGATAGTTTTTAATTGTCTTTCAAGCAATAACTGTATTTTTTTAAAGATACTCAAATTCTCCCCAGCTCAACTGATAATTTTTATTGAGAGAAGGATAATGTCTTTAGAGATTAATTACCTCAGTGAGTATATTGAACACCTACTATGTACTTATCAATATGCGGGGGATACAAAGGTGAATAAAGCCTAGGCCTGGCCCTCTGGAGTTCTCTGCCTGGTGGGAGGGGGCAGGTAATTGGAAATTATAGCCAGGTAGAGGAGTATTAGTCCATTTCTGTTGCTTATAACAAAATACTTGAAACTGGATGATTTATAAAAAAAAACAAAATTTATTGCTTACAGTTTCTGAGGCTGGGAAGTTCAAAGTCCATCTGGTGATGGTGACAGTGACCCAGGGGTCTCACATTTTAAGACAGTGGAAGAAGAGAGAGCAGATAGAGAGAAAGACAGATTCTCCTCTTAAACCCTCAGAACCACACCCCTGACCACCATTTTTAATCCATTCACTACTGCATGGTCCTAAAATCCAATCACCTCTTCAAGGCTCCCCCTTTCAATTACCGTAATAGGATTTCTCACCCTCTTAATTGTCACAGTGGGGACTAAGTTTCTAATACATAAAACTTGGTGGACACAATTCAAGCTTCAATGAGTTTTGGGGGGGGCATAATTCAATCCACTACAGGAATGTTCATGGAGGGTACACCAATGAGGAGGAAATGACTGTGCCAATAGAGTAAAGAGGAAAGGAGAAAGAACACTTTTC
>NW_007731796.1:131777-132705 GCF_000696425.1 Galeopterus variegatus | reverse complement strand
CAACCCAATTATAAAATCGGCAAAAGACTTGAACAAACACTTTACCAAAGTGGATATAATAATAGCACATAAGCACATGACAAAATGTTCAACCTCATTAGCCACTAGGAAAACCCAAATTAAAACCACAATGAGATACCAGTATACACGTATTAGAATGCCTAGAATAAAACTTACAGCAGTACCAAGTGCTAAGGAGTTTCAGAGGAAGTAGAACTCTCCTACACTGCTGATGGGAATGCAAAATGGTACAATCACTCTGGAAAAGAGTTTAGCAGTTTGTTATAAAGTTAAACATACAATCACCATATAACCTAGCAATCCCACTCCTGGGTATTCACCCTAGATAAATGAAGACTCATATGCAAACAAAAATGAAAAGAAGCTCCACTCATAATTGCAAAACCTAAATATCCTTCAATGGATAAATGAACAAACTATGGTACAGCTATCTGATATGCAGCGATTTTTAAAAATTAACCATTGATACATGCAATAATTTGGATAAATCTCAAAGGCATTGTACTAAGTGAAAGAAGCCAGTCTCAAAAGGTTACACACTGTATAATTCCATTTATGTGACATTCTCATAAGAAAAAACTACAGTGTTGAAGTGTAGATGAGTGGCTGCCAGGGAGTGGGGGTGGAGAGGGCATGACTATAAATTGATAGCACGAGGGAGTTTTGGGGGGTGATAGAAATGTTCCATATCCTGATTGTGGAGGTGGTTATACAGATCTACACATGGGTTGAAATTTGTACAACTGTACACCAAAAAAGGAATTCAATTCTGCTGTATGATAATTTTTAAAATAATAAAAGAAAGAAGGTCAGTTTTTAGTCTTAGTAAAATGCATATAAAAATTAAGAAGGTCACACGCTCCCTTCAGATTCCTGGAAATTACAAAAAGTACAACTCGTAAGGTCA
>NW_007731796.1:129342-131172 GCF_000696425.1 Galeopterus variegatus | reverse complement strand
AGAAGGTCACACGCTCCCTTCAGATTCCTGGAAATTACAAAAAGTACAACTCGTAAGGTCACGGCATTATAATCATCAGCACTAATTCTATATAGTCATTCTATATAGCTTTCACATTATATTCTGGCAAGTATAAAAGAAAATGAGGCTATGAGCCCATCTCAAAGTGAATTAAAGCAATGACAATGGCTAACAGCATTCTTCAAATTTGCATAAGGTGTTTTCACAGACATTACTGTGCTAATGTGGGAAAGTGACGCTGTCCATTGTCTTGTTTAATTCACATACAGCACAGCAGCCCCTGTGCCATTCAGAATAACTCACAAAACAAAATGCATTGAATACATTATGCTGCCAACTGCTCACCTCACTCAACCTTCTAGACACCTTGTGGTCTCGAAATTGCAGCTGCTACCTCCTGTCATTAACACAGGAATCTTCTATGGTTACTGAAGTAGCTGACACAAACACCGACATGACCTGAGACTGTTTAATAAACGCTAGCTGGTTGGATCAGTTGGTTTTGGTATTTTGTTTTTCATTTGGTGTATGCTTATATGAGAGGGGTGCCTTTTCTTTTTTATAAAACAAATTTTTGTATTTTTTAGTTATATCATATATCTTCTAGATATATACAGGGATGCTAAGGTAACTGTTATCTATTTAACACCAGTATGTCCAGTTTTCACCAGCTTGGGATAGAAATGAGGGCATCCTTCTTGTGACTGCTCTAATTGCTTGACTGTAATAACTCTGAGTGTGATCCTCAGCTCCTGCTCATCGTCCCTCGGAGGGGATCTCTTTGCTGCCTCATTATGAGGCCACCATATGCCTTCGCAACCATTCTCAAAACATGTTCAAGGTTTCCATGTGCAATTACAAGTGTACATGGGTGAAAACTCTACCAAAGTGCCCTGAATTGCCAATCTCCAGGGTTCCGTGTGCATCTGTAGGGAAACCTCTCCTTCCAGCAACTTCCTCACCCAAGCATTGAAGCCACACTGTTTCACAAAGCCACCTCCCGCTTCTCCCTGCTTCTTGCTTCCCTCCAATCCTCCAAAGAGAAAACAGCAAATTCCCCAATCTTATAACCAACCTCTCCACAGGAGCAAACAGTAATTGCCAGACATTTCTCCATTCATCTAACATCTCAAATAACGTTTCTCTTTCTCTTTCCCTAAAAATACTTTAACTGTTTTTCTCAAAACACTCTTGACTTACATTTGTATAACTGTAGGACATAGTCAAGTAGTTTCACTAAAACAAAAGTAAATTGAAGTCTACTTTTAAATAATAGTTCTCATTCCCACTTCTTTTTCCTATAAGAGTATCAAAACTCTTGACCCTCATCCTATCCAGGGCATTCCATTACAGTTACAATGAAAAGTTTTAATGTTCTAAAGACAGTAAACAAGACAGAGGTAAATATAAGGTGAATTTTGTGTATACATTTTGGTCTGACTGCAAAATGTCATGTCATCATTTCTGCTCATTTTGTTTACAAGCAATTGCACAAATGAATGATTAAAAGGTATCTTTACCCATATTCTCACTGTATGTATGTGTGTTCATTAGAAAAAACTGAGAAGAGATTCTTACCTAATACAAGGTACTTTATATTTAAAATTACAGATCAAGGGAACACCACAGTTCCTTGTAACAAAACTCACAAGTAAACCATTTGAACTAAAACTTGCAACTTTTTACAAAAAAACTTCCTATTGCATAGTATAATGTAAGCTTCAGTTGAATATGAAAATTGTACTTTCTCCAAAAACAGACTGATAGATTTCTCCAAAAACAGACTGATAGATGTACCTATGACAAGGT
>NW_007731796.1:126547-128413 GCF_000696425.1 Galeopterus variegatus | reverse complement strand
AGCCACCGGGCCAGCCCTGACAAGGTATTTTTATTTCCCCTAAAGTAAACTACCTTTATCCATAAAGTAGGAATAGAGAGAAACTTCCTCAACTTGATAAAGAATATGTACAAAAAACCTATAGCTAGAATCATATCTTAAGAGTAAAAACTAGAAGCTTTTCCACTAAGATTGAGAACAAGGTAAGGACTGTTTCTCACCACTCCTTTTCAACATTATACTGGAAGTCCTAGCTATTGCAATGAGAGAAGAAGAAATAAAAGGTATACAGATTGGGAATGAAAAAATAAAATGGCCTTGTTCACAGATGACATGATCATTTATGTGAAAAATATGAAAGAATCAACAAAAACACTCCTGGAACTAATAAGCAATTATAGCAAGTTTGCAGGATATGAGGTTGATATACAAAAGTCAATTGCTTTCCTATATACCAGCAATGAATAAGTGAAATTTGAAATAAAAAACCCAGTATGATTTACATCCCCCAAACTGAAATACTGAGGTGGCTATCAAGCCGTGAAAAGACATGGGGGAAACGTAAATGCTTATTAGTAAGTGAAAGAAGCCACTCTGAAAAGGCTACATACCGTGTGATTTCAACTAAATGACATTCTGGAAAAGGCAAAACTATGGGAGCAGTAAAAAGAGCAGTGGCTGTCAGAAGCTTGGCGTCTAGGAGGGAGGGAGAAATTGGTGGAGGTGGAGTATAGGGGATTTTTAGGGCAATGAAACTATTCTGTATACTATAAAGGTGGATACATACCATCATACATTTGTCAAAATCCATTGAATGTACAAGACAGAGTGAACATAATGTCATCTATGGATTTGGGTGATAATGATGTGTTAACATAGGTTCATCAGTTGTAACAAATGTACCGCTCTGGTGGGGGACGTTGGTAATGGGAAAGCTATGCACGTGTGGGGTCATATGCTCTGTCCCTGCCTCTTAATTTTGCTGTGCACTTACAACTGCTATATAAAAATGAGGTCTTCAAAAAAACACAAACTAGACTACCCTCTATTTCTCCTTTCTCTAACAAATGTACTTTTCTAATGGTCCTAGTTTCTTCTTTGTCACATTGAGAANTCCTTTCTCTAACAAATGTACTTTTCTAATGGTCCTAGTTTCTTCTTTGTCACATTGAGAATGACTGTAATGGAGAACAGCAGGAAGGATGCTGAGACCAGTTATGATCATCACAGTATTTCTCTCCAAAGGTTGAAGAACTGTATAAATAGTGATATCTTTTTTACTGCTAAAATTATGTGATGATGAAATGAGATAATTTGTGTGAAAATGATTTTACTATTATCATTAGCTGTTCCTCATCCATCTCACTGACTAGACTGTACCTTTCTAGAAGCAGGAAATGTGTCTTTCTTGTCTTTGTGTCTGTAATGCCACACCACTATGACATTGTCATGCATGTGTACGGTGTTCAAGGGATGCTTGCAGATTTGAATTCGATTGTATTTGACAAATCAAGAGGAAAGCCCTAAAAAGCAAGTACTAGCATAGTTTCCTCTCCGAAGCGCATCCACACTAATCTACACTCAGTCAGCAAATGTGTGTAACTGACACTAACTGACACTGGATCACCTCCTGTACGGATTAAGGGAGGTGTTGAAAAAGTGTGTAAATTTGGGAAAGTGGGGGGAGATGGTAGAAAGAGGAGGATAAAGATACTGAATACAGACTTGGTAGCCTTCACACACCTGCCTTCGCATCTCTCAACATCTCCTTTGCCTTAAACTGAGAAAGGACCAAATAGAAGTTCTGTCTGTCAGGCCATACTTGGCCATATCCAAATGTGGATTGTTCTGCTTTCCATGATTCGAAAAAATTTTTCTTAAAATTGT
>NW_007731796.1:122773-125786 GCF_000696425.1 Galeopterus variegatus | reverse complement strand
AAAAAAAAGTTTGAAGAAAAATTGACCATTACTATTATAACAGGTTTAAAATCTGAGTTCATTCGCTACTAAAAAATCAAAGCTATGGCCTCGACTCTCAACAGCTCATCTGGAAATTGCTCAGAAGATCTGTACTTTCCCTCAGACATCTTTATATGACTGATTTTTTTGCAGTGTGTCAGGTAGAAATTGATAAGAGAAGCCAGGAGTGTTTCGTACACTACAGTGTGCTTGTTAATCATGTGGATTCCTGGGCCACTCCTTTTGAAGACAGCTGGGACCAAAGAAACTACACTTTCTTAAGGACATGGTGGCCTTGATGCCAGTGTTCTATGCACCACACACTGAAAAACAATGAGCCAGAGACAGGTCATCTATCCAGGCTGAGTGACACTGGAATAGGAACTACGTGTAAGCCGGCTGCTACACAACTGTAAAAACAAAACCTCCCAGCAACTTGCAAGGTGGCCCACCACTGACATTACACAGATGTACCTACAGTAGAATTTACTTTCTTTGTGCCCCAGAAAACAATTTTCTACAACTTTATTTACCCAGTGCTGACAGTGTTGTGATAATCTCTAAGGCAGTGTCAGGTTTGTAGGTTTTTCTAACATGCATTCTCTTTTTTTCTGTTTTTTTTTAACACTTTTATTATAAAATGAAACAGATGCTGATTATCACATATGCACATTTNTCTTTTTTTCGTGTCCGGCAACGGATCGCAACCCTCAGTGTCATGCCCGTACTGGACCGGGGACCGGCAACGGGATCACAACCCTCGGTGCTGCTCCCACACCTCGCTCAGCCAGTGAGCAGGAACCGGTCTGTATGTGGGATCCGAACCCTCGGCGGGAGCGCCGCCGTGCTTCCCAAGTGGTACACTGTAGCAGTGCGCCACCAGGCCGGCCCGAAAGAACACTTTTCAAAGGAAGTAAAGTTTGGATTTTGAAGGAAACAACCAGGAGGATAAGGTAGAGAAGAGTGCTCCAGGAAGCAGCAAGTATCAATGTGATCTCTATGACTATGGATCTGGGCTTGGTGGCAATTTATTAGACATGGTACCAAACACAGAATCCATAAAAAAAAAAAAAATTGGACTTCCTCAAAATTTAAAACTTTTTCTCTATGAAAAACATTTTTAAAAAAAGAAAAGATAAGCTATAGACAGGGAAAAAATATTTCCAAATCAAATATACAACAAAGGACTTATATTCAGAACATATAAAGAACTCTCAAAATCAACAATAAGAAAACAATCAACCCAATTATAAAATCGGCAAAAGACTTGAACAAACACTTTACCAAAGTGGATATAATAATAGCACATAAGCACATGACAAAATGTTCAACCTCATTAGCCACTAGGAAAACCCAAATTAAAACCACAATGAGATACCAGTATACACGTATTAGAATGCCTAGAATAAAAATTACAGCAGTACCAAGTGCTAAGGAGTTTCAGAGGAAGTAGAACTCTCCTACACTGCTGATGGGAATGCAAAATGGTACAATCACTCTGGAAAAGAGTTTAGCAGTTTGTTATAAAGTTAAACATACAATCACCATATAACCTAGCAATCCCACTCCTGGGTATTTAATACTAGAGCAGAAGTCGGAAAACTTTATAACATATAGTAAATAATTTAAGCTTTAGGCTTTGAGGACCATAAGGTCTCTATCACAACTACTCAACTATAGCCTGAAGGCAGCCAAGAATATTATATAAACAAATGGTCATGGCTACATTCCATAAAACACATTTATGAAATGAAGGAGTGGGCTAGATTCAGACTGTAGACATTAATTTTCTATCCCTGCACTGGAAAAAATTATGTTCATAGAACTATCTGTGTATGAAGTATATAACAGCTTTATTCATAATTATCAAAACTGGAAACAACACAATATCCTTCAACATGTGAATGGATAAACAAACTGAGGCACATCCATGGAATGGTACACTACTCAGCAATAAAAGGAACAAATTCTTGATATATAGAATAACTTGGATGGATCTCAAAGACATGTTCAATGACATTACACTGAGTGAGAGAAACCAGTCTCAAAAGTTATATACTATATGATGACATTTATGATTCTTAATAAATTAGGTTACAGTGAAAGAGAGTGTATCAGTGTTGCCAGTTTGAGGAGTAGGGGGAAGGGTTTGGTGTGACAAAAAGGGATAACATGCAGGGTTTGTGGTGATGAACCTACTCTGTATCCTGTTTATGGGGGTATTGTACGAATCTATACACTTGTTAAAATTTATAGAACTCTACACCAAAAATACATAAATTTTACTTTTTTCTTTTACTTTACAAGTAAAATTTAAAAATTTCAGCATTGTATTAGTCTGTTTCTGTTGCTTATAACAGAATACCTGAAACTGGGTAATGTATAAAGAAATGAAATTTTTTTTCTTACATTTTGGAAGCTAGGTAGTACATAGTCCAGGGAGTGCATGTCATGAGGGCCTTCTTCCTGGTGGGAAATCTCTGCATGGTCCTGTGGTGACCAGAGTGTCACATGGCAAGAATGGGCTAAGCAATAGAGAGCTTACCTCCTCACTTGCTCTCCTTTTAAAGCCATCAGAACCATGCCAATCACTCCATAAATGGATCAATAGATTCAAAGGGCATAGTCCTCATAATCTAATCACCTCTTAAAAGCACCACCTTTTAATTATCATAATAGGATACCACACCCTCTTAACACTGTTACAGTGGAGATTGTTTCCAACTTTCCAAAACATGAACCTTTGGGGGACACATTTAACCTATAGCAAGCACTTTTTACTGTGTTCTATACAAGCCTTTTCAAAGTTCTTTCATAAAGAACTTTGGCGCTAGTAGAATGTCTTAATTTTTATTTTGAGGGGAGGTAGGAGGAAAATGAAGGTATTTAAGGTTATGGTGTCGCATTTAAGTCCATATTATAAAAACAGCTAATATCTTTCCATTCACCTTGTGAATGCCATCCATGCTATTTATTCTAGGAGTTTGGCTCT
>NW_007731796.1:117861-121867 GCF_000696425.1 Galeopterus variegatus | reverse complement strand
TCAGCCAGTGAGCGGGAACCGGTCTGTATGTGGGATCCGAACCCTTGGCGGGAGCGCCGCCGCTCTCCCAAGCGGCGCACTGTAGCAGTGCGCCACCAGGCCGGCCCTAGTTCATGTGTTTTGATCCACTGCAATTCTTAACCTTGTTGAGACTCAAATTGTCCATCTCTGGCCAGTGGGATCCCCATCAATTTGGGTTCAAGCTGACTATTCTAGTAGTCTTTGATAGCTTCGTTGCTGTGTTGTACATTCCAGACTTTAAATCAGACATATTGTTTTAGAGAGACTCGATTTATTTTTTAAAATTTTTGACTGTACATATTTGTGGGGTACAGTGTGTTGTTTCAGTACATGCATATGTTGTACAATGGTGTTGTACATTCCAGACTTTAAATCAGACATATTGTTTTAGAGAGACTCGATTTATTTTTTTTAATTTTTGACTGTACATATTTGTGGGGTACAGTGTGTTGTTTCAGTACATGCATATATTGTACAATTTTGTTTCAGTACATGCATATGTTGTACAATGATTTGCTTAGGGTAGATATCATTTGATGGTGATCACATTCAAGATCCTCTTTTCTAGCTACTTAGAAATATACAATATAACATTATTAGTTCTAGTCAGCCTAGAACGCCAGAACATATCCTTCCTATCTACCTGTAACTTTGTACCTGTTAATCTACCACTTCCCCTTCCCCCCGTCCCCCTTCCCTTCTGGACTTCTAGTAACCATTATTCTACTTTCTACTTTTATGACAATGTCTTTTTTTTTTTTAGATTCCACATATGTGTGAGATCATGGGGTATTTGTTTTTCAAAATCAGACATTTTTCTAAGAAGTCTTGGTTTCCTTCAATGGGAAAGGTTTTTCCAGACCACCATCAAGGCAATAGGGATGCTCATTACCACCGGGTAGCTCATTGTTTCTAGGCTTTGTAAATTAACAGAGCTAGGAAACATGTACATTTAAAAATAAAACACCTTAGGAGTTCATAACTGATATTTCCAATTCAAATTCAGGACTACAGGGGTTTTACCTAACATCTTCTATACCATATCTGTATGTCCTTTCTTCCACACCAAGAATTTTGGTTCCCAGTAACTCAGGGGGTGATGGAATTACACGATCTCATAATCACTCATTTATTTCAACTTGCATTACACATATGAGAGTTTCAGAATAACAATACTAATACCATCTTAATACGCTACTAATACTGGCCCTGAAGCAAACTACTAGGACAGGCTCTTAAAAGATACCTGATCAAAGTGGCTTTCGTCACCACACAAGAGAGCCAGGTCACCTTTGGTTTGTCTAAACTGATCTTTGAAAGAAAAGAACTTATACCCTAGTTTCACTGTTCACCACAGTTCATATTACACAGTTTAAAAGTTTGGAAGTTTTGTAATTTCCTTTACAGTCTTTAAGTTCCTTCTAGAAGGAAAAAAAAGCTTTAATAAAAATATGGCAAAGAACCGTATGATCACTAGTTCTCTTCATTGGAGGGAAAAGCCCTTTGGCTTTATAAGGCATGCCCCAAGAGGCCTCCTGCCTCAATAAACCCTTCCAACCTTTGCAGAACATCATAGAATATGTAAAAGGATAAAATAGTGATCAATAGTATACCAAAGAAACTGTACTCCAGCGCTGGGTGTGTCAGATACAGCACACTTTTTTTTTCTTTTATCTGTCCAATATAACAACTAGAAGCCATAGGGTTATTATTACTTACTAGTCTAGGGTTATCCAATAATGAAGATGGATATTCTCTTCAAGCAGTGGACTGTGAGCATCCCTTCATTCACCATTTCACGTGGCAAAAGTTGCACACTTTACATATTTGCTTTGTTCAGTGGTCTGTATGTCATTTCTTTTTCTATGAGGTGTGTCTGCCTTAGAAAAGTAGGGCAAGCACTGCATTTGTGTATTTTGCTTTATAGAGTGCAGTACCACATGCAAATAGCTTCTTAATACATGCTGGTGTTACTGATATTGAATTCACAAACCATAAAAATAAAAGCTTGAAGATGATTATGAGAAAGAACGAATGAATCAGAAGATGTATCTAGATCACTTTGCACAAAGCTGTGCATCAGAAAGTCAGAGTTCTTGACTTCAATGTGTATTATTTATCTGTGTCCCCACAGATTGCTGCACCTCAGTTTACTCATCTGTAAAGTGCTAGATGGGTGATCTCTACTCTCAAGCTCTAAGATTTCCCTTTGTTTTCTTTCTCTTACATTTTTTGCACCCCTCCTATAACTAGTAGCCTGAGCTTTAGTTACCCAGAAGCTTTGGTATATCTCTGAAAATCCTTGTAAAATGACCACTATTTCCTGCTGGTAGTAGAATGAGCAGCAGACCTGAATTCCAGTACCGGGGGCATTAAAAGATATCCCTCTGGCTCCTGCAGGTGACCCCACCACATACTCTGAAATAACAGTGCAGATTCATACCACCAGACTGAGGAGGAAAGATTTATGGTTTATTCAGAATGAGAGACAAGACCCCCACCCCCCACCCCAGGGTTAATACCCTGAGGAGCCCTTTTGATTGTGTTTTTCTTAGTTATCATGGTGGGTTCAGGCTATTATTCCTACACCCTCCTCCCCGCAACCCCAATCACACCCAGCATAAACACACAGATTTCTTTGAGGCTCATTTTCATCTGCCTGTACCACTTTCTACTCTTTCTTCATCACAGTCATTTAAGATTTTATCCATTAAAAATAAATAAATAAATAAATAAATAAATAATAAAAAAAAGATTTTATCCTCTAAAAATCTGTCAATACCTTAAATAGTAATATAGATTTGCTTTACCTGAGATACAAATTTTCTAGTACTCTTGAAACTTCAGAGCATTTCAAGGGATAAAGGGCCTTAATGGTTCATCTACAAATGTTTTCTCTTGACCTATTCATAAATACTTTTTATACTGGAGGAAAAAAGTTAAGGAGACGGAAGTTCTATTTGGGATTTCATTGCTGACTCATGGTGTGACCTTGAGCAGGTCAACCTCTTTCTTAGAGGTACTTTTTATATATTTAGATCACTAAGACCATGGCACAGCCTCTAAGGATCACTCTCCCACATAAATATCCACAGCAACTAGCTTGGCTGCTGTATTTAAACACCTACAACATGCCTGTTGGAAGCTAACATTAAAGAGTCAACTTTTAGGTCTCACATCTGTGAGTCCAGCACAGGAAATGAAACCTCATAGGATCAGATTCCTATGAGGAGCTAATTTTAGGGGTCATGGTTAGGACCCTGTCGATGAGATAACAGCCAGTCCAGATTGTGAAGCCAATGCCACCCTTACAGAAGGGTAAGGCAGATGGGAATGCAAGTCATCAATTAACCTTTTGGAAAGCTTCCATTGCCTCCCATTGACCCAATAATTTCATTCCTAGGACTCTCTCCTAAGACAATAATGGATTTACTTATTGAAATGCTATCACAGAGTTGTTTATAATGGTGAAAAATTCTAAAAACCAAAGATCAAAAGAGAGGAGACATGATGTAGTGTTCCACATAGTAAAAACAATAAACAGATGCTAATGGCATCAGAAGATGTTCAAGACATATTGTTAACTGAGAAAAAGTAAGTTATAAAAGAGTTTTATAAAAAATTATAGCTATGTACACTCATAGAGAAAGAACTACTCTGTTCACAGTTTTTTTCTAGGTGGCAGCATTACAAATGATTTTTATTATACTGTTTATATTTTAAATTTCTCCAGTCGGGATTTATTTCTTGGGTGAGAAAGAAAAAAAAAGCAGAATTTAAACAACAAAGAAGTGAAGTCAGCTCCATGGCAAAACAAGGAATACAAGTCAAACCATGCATAATAATAAATAATATAAAGTGTGATATCAAAGCAACTTAAGACGACCAATGTCAAAGCAACAGGATCCTCAGATGCCAGCATTCTTTTTCAGTAAGGAGGGATCTGTCACTTCATTCACAGTTATCCTGTCTTTATTTTCTAAGG
>NW_007731796.1:115532-116659 GCF_000696425.1 Galeopterus variegatus | reverse complement strand
TTTTGCTAATTGATTTCTGTAAACATATTCACTTTCATTAACTCAAATAATTTCTATTGGTAGATTTTTTTGTTCCTATGCTCATCCCTTCATCCATAGGAATTAAAAAACAAAGTGTATACATCCAGAACATTTTCTGGAAAATTTAATGCTGAGCATTAGAACCTAAATTAAAGCACAGAATCCAGCTCGTATCTTAATTAAGAAAAGCCATTTTGGTGTTATGCCTTCTCATGCTTGACTGTCCATATTAGAACTTCAGCAAGCCCTAGATATACAAAACAAGATGAGAGTTATTGAATTCCAATAATGTGGTTTTAAATCTACCTTCACTGCCCTTTTCCAGAGCCCCTTTGGGAAATAAAAATGAATCAAAATAACATATCTGACCACCAAGTGCAGCAACCATCCATTTTTAATGCCCCAATGAAACACTAAAATGGAGGATGAAGGGTCCATTCAAATAATCCTATAACACTGATTCAGGCTCCCCAAAGGACATTGTGCTCTACTTTTGAAATCAGCTACCAGCTAAGAAACAAATTCAATTTCAATGTACTTTCCAAACCTCCAGATTAATTTTACCTATAAAGTCATTTTTAAACTCATTGCTTACTTAGGTTGACTATAAACTTAGTGAGGAAGAACTTTCTTCTCTCTGATTACACACACAGAATTCTATTCATACCAAACAATGAGCAGGGTTTCAGAAAACACACAAAAGGAAAAGCAGGACCAATAAATGAGCTCTGAACAAGCACAAATATCAACGAAACCTCAGATCATCCCTTTCGACATTTAATCCGTGATAATAAGCTGCTCCCCACAGTATCCTAAATCTTACGCCCATCTGACCCCCATTTAACTACAGACAGAAACCATTTTGTGAATGTCTAGTGAAAATCCAGATGTGTACAAGTAAATTAACAAGCAAGTAATGAAATTCCAGAAACAAAATCAAAGGGGCAACTGAGCTGGAGATACAGAAAATATGAATAAGAAAAGACTACATGAAAGACTTACAAGGATGAGATATTACTTCTCTAAGATTTAGACCTTACCTATTCCAAAAAAGGGCAGAAACTGCAGATGATTTATAAGTTGTATACTATAATATTACAGTTAAA
>NW_007731796.1:113004-114979 GCF_000696425.1 Galeopterus variegatus | reverse complement strand
TTAAAACTGGCAGGAGGGAGAAAGATGAACTAGATAGTTAAAATAAGGTAGTTACTGCAGTCGAGCACTCGGTTTAGCTCTGTGAAAGGAGGAAAAAACGTGTGGTCAGAAGTGGGTGGCTGAAGAAAAAGAACTGGGATGGGCAATTAGAGACATGAAGGAATTATCAACAGTTAATGTAAGTGGGTGGCAGGGGGTGATTTCTGTAGGCAGAGTGAGCTAAAGAAAGACCTCAAGCACCTACACAGGGATGTTCTTGCTTCTTTAGAATTGTGTGGCATCTCTGTGACAATAATTCAGACTTTGAATGGAAGCAGAGGCAAGGTTTGACTCATAAAGGTAGGTGTAGAGAGGTCTAGTCTGGAAGGGGTTCAACTCAATGATCAAAGAGAGAACACTAACGACAAGGAAATTTTATCTCTGAAGCCAGCAAAAAGTGGACTCTGTAATTAAGCTTGGTCCATGTGGCCTGTCTACTCACTCACACTATATCGAGGATTTGTGCTCCAGGACTGCTCACAAAAGTGTGAGTAAGGGTCTCACACTCCAAGCGGAGGGTAGAAGGTACATGCAGGATGATTTGGTCCGGAGGGACCTCTTCTCCTTTCTCCCTCAGGTTTGTGCAAAGGTCAAGACCATCGGGGGCCCCAGGGAGCCCTCTCTATTAAAATGCCGCTGGGGTTTTATCACAGAGCTCCAAAGAGTGAGGATTAAATTGGCCAGCTTGACTCCAGCAATTTCCCTCAGCTGACATGGGAAAATAAACAGATGTATCCTTGAAATGGACAAACGTTCTGTCATTATACGATGAGGGCCAAGAGGCCATCTTGACATTGGAAAAAGTAGTTAAGTACCTAATTATAACAGCATTCCTTCTTCATAGAAAGAATAGGCCTATCTTAGGTGGAAAATATTGGTACAGACACAGCTTTAAATCTATAAATAGGCTGTGTAAGTGCTACAACAAAAGCTGACAACAACCATGTGAGTAGAAAGTAAAATAACAACACACACACAAAAGTACCAAAATATCTCTGGGAAATAGGATTTGCAAGTAATTATTTTCTTCATATATGTATCTATATGTTTATTTATACATTATAATTTATTATAAGAAATATGAAATACTTTTTCAAAAAATAAGAATTTGGTGGGGTTTTTTGCTTGCCTGTTTGTTCTTCAGCATATCCACAAAGATTGAGCATTTAAAATATACGAGTCGGTGATGAGTGCATTATAGCAGAGTGGCACAGTTAGGAATCAGGGGAGAAGAGCTGGACAGAGAGAGGGAAAAATAACACAAAGGCTTTGTGTAAGGGCCCTGGAATCTGGTGATAGTCAGTGCTAGACCCCCCTTTAACTGCTCTGCCCACAAAGATATTACAGCAGTCCTTGCCCATGAACTCACTCCAAAACTCCCTTTAAATGTAGCCAGAATACATTCTGTTTTTCAAACTGTGGGAGGTCAGCTGCACAGCGGGGCAGCAGCCAGAGTTTAAGGAATGACAGAGATTTCCGGGAGAGGCAACTTCCACAGGAATAAAGGAGTGTCAAGTAACATACAGCAAATGTAAATAGACACCAAGGCTGGAATGACCAGCCCCTCAGAAGGACTATAAACAGCTAGCAGAGTCGCAGTCTCATCAGCAAGACTCTATTTGCCTTGGAGCCAGACTGAATCTGGGAATTCTGACCAACTCTGGCCACCAAAGAGCAGGCGGAGCCCTGATCCACCCCAAGCAGGAGGCTGGTGTCCTGGAGCCACCTCCCCGGCTTGTGTAAGAGCTGGACGAGACAGGACAGGACAGTGTCATTTATAGCAGTGCATCCCCCACTCTGCTTGTACAGTCAAGGAGGATTCGTAATCCACACACACCACGCAAATGGCCAATGGGAGGATTTTAAAACTTTTTAAAAACTGTTTTACAACAGAATTAATCTGAGTTCATTGCAAAAAGCTAGAAAAGATAAGACA
>NW_007731796.1:51138-112548 GCF_000696425.1 Galeopterus variegatus | reverse complement strand
ACAGGACAGTGTCATTTATAGCAGTGCATCCCCCACTCTGCTTGTACAGTCAAGGAGGATTCATAATCCACACACACCACGCAAATGGCCAATGGGAGGATTTTAAAACTTTTTAAAAACTGTTTTACAACAGAAATAATCTGAGTTCATTGCAAAAAGCTAGAAAAGATAAGACAAAAAAAAAAAATTAATCAGGAACCATGTCTGACTTGTTTACTTCTTATGCCTAGAGCCCCAAACAATGCCCGGCACATAGCAGCCACTCAATAAATAATCACTGAGTGAAGAATAAGTAGATAAATCACCAATAATCCCCATTCTTCATACAAAATGGTACATAACTTTCTAGATTGTATTCTATGTTTGTGTTGTTTTCTGCTTAATGGCATATCATGAATATTCTTTCATGTTAATAAATATGTTCATAATTCTTTATGGCTGCTTAGTATTCCATTTTATGAACATACAATATATATGTAACCAATCCTTTGAAGCTGGATGTTTGGCCTTGGAGTAGGTATCATTCCCTTAAAGTCACAAATATCCTGCCGGTCAATCACCAAATCCTGCTGAGTTTTTCCTTTTGTTAGAATGTAAATTCCATGAGAATAGGGGCCTTTATTGTATTGCTTACCACTGGATCCCCAGTACCTCACACAGTTTTTGATGATCAATAAAGAATGAATAAACAATGATTATTGTGGCTGTCCCTCTTCTTTTGATTTCTATTTCAACTGCACTGCTCCCATCTGAGCTACTAGCATAGCCTCCAGTCTGGTTTCTTTCTAGTATTTCTAATCACTTTTCCCAATGCAATCATCCTTTACTGAATTTAATACCAATAATTGCTCCTTTCCTTATGTGATTCTCTTGTTCAGAACAACCTTAAAAATTCCACAATGTTAGGACAGATTCAAAAGTTCTTATTCTAGTTTATCAAGGACCACCATACAAGAATCACAGAATACTTTACAACGGGAAGCTTCCTTAGAGACTTTTTTTAGCCTGAAAGCATCGTTTTGCACCTCAGATAATTGAAGCTCAGAAGGTTCAAGGACTTGCCAAGGACACACGGCTGGCTAGTGACAGAACCCAGGTCTCTGGGCCTTCAGGTCATGGTTTTTTCCTTCAGACTGCACTGGCTGCTCCTCAGACAACTTTGCCAACTTCCCCTCCTATCCTCATTTCAGAGACAGTTTTCATACTATCCCAGAAATAGGCCTGACTCATCCTGGCTCTTGCCTTTTGCTCATGGCATCGCTGCTGCCTAAATCGTCCTCCTGTCCTGCCTCTGTGCCTGATCAAAATTTGTTCAAGGCCCAGTCAAGCCCTGTCTCCTCGACAATGCCTGTCCGAGTCCATGCTGAATTCTTCGTCCTCTGATCCGCAACAGCACTTGCCTGCCCCACTCATTCCAGCACTTAATTATGTTGCCTTGCAATGGTAAATATTTCACAGCTGAGTGAAACAGCTCACTGCATGTGCAGAAAGGAAAAGAACGGTGGAAATGGAAAAAAAAAAAACAAAAAACACAACAACATGCTGAGCCAGCCAAAAACATTCTGCTGCAGGAACACAGCACTTAATAAAGCACAGCCGTCCGGGCATGGCATCTTGATGCTTCTTATCGCCCTTTCTTATTTTAAATGTGGAACTTAATTTGAGGCCAGTGTTTCTGGTTTTCTAATTGTGCAGACTTCCACCTTAAAAGCAAGATTACTTTTTGCACTTTCAGGTACTGGATGGTGAGGTCTTTGAGGAAAAGGATTGTGCCTTAGTTATCGGTATTTACCTTGTAAATACTGTAAATACAATACTGTAAATACAAGTACCTTGTGCAAAATCAGGCTACTAATTTGGAAAAAGTCTGATTACTTTTCTATAAGTTATTCTACAAAGGCCCAAATTGAGGTTTGCTATGCTATGATTCCCTAAGTGACTGATATCATTGACAAATAATAAGCAACTGTCGGACAGATGGAAACAATGCATGTATTATTGACTAGGCCAGAAGGAAGATAGTCAAGAATTTTACTTAATAACTCTGCAAACTAACAAACAAAAATCTCTAATATGTTTAATTTACCTTATGCTACTCATTAGCGTATGCCCCATTCTACAATTTGGGAATGTACTGGTTTTTAGGCATGTTCGTAGACATTTTTTTCTTTTTCTTAAGGTTTTCCTATGAAGTGTTTGTGTGTGTATGGGTGTGTATAATTATATAAGTGACACAGAAAAAGAGATGGGTGATTTCTTTAAGATAAAAGAATTAAAATAAGATACAAATATGAAAGATAGTTAATAAACTATAAATGTCATAAAACTTATATATTATTGATATACTGACACATAGGTTTGGGTTTGAATGTCTCTTTACATACTTCTGAATCAGGGGCTGGATAACACATCCATTCATGATTTATTGATGCGTGAATGGTCCATTTCCACCTATTGACTGATAAGTGTGTGTGTCTCTAGATACTCACATATGTGTACATAATTAAGGCCAGATCTTACAGCCATAGCATGTCTGAAATTCTCGAGTGAGGGGGTGGGGAACAGATTATGTAGATGTGGTAGGGGCTGGTCTCTCCATAATACAGCATAATAATCTTTGTAGTCTCTTTTATTTTCAATTTCTACATCATGGCAGAATAAATAGGACTATGACTTTTGGTTTACAATCTACAAAGCTGACTCAGTGTTCTTAGAATTATATCTAAGAACTCGGTGTTGATAGAATTATATCAAGTATCTGATAGTTATAGTCCCTCTCTCCACCCCTCTGCCATCTCACCCCCACCTCCGCCTACTAGGAGTTTGGGACATTTTTTCAAGTCATTAAGATGGTGGAGGCATTACATTAGCGCTAGACTTCATACATCCAAACGTAGTGTTTTTCTTCAACTCTTCATATTGTAGAGCTATCTACCTTCTTCAACAATACAGTTAAAACAGTAATTTCTAGAATTCTACTTTAGGAACTGCCTTCAAAGCAAGTTCACAAGCTATATAATCAAATGAATATCATGTCTTCACATTCATCTCTTATTTTTAATCAAAGATTAATACCCAGCTTAATAACCCAGCTTTCTTACCCAACACTTGGCTCTAAATAATTTTTGCCCATTTTCAAATATCAAATCTACCACCAAAAGCATGAAAGCTATACACCATAGAGGACTTTCAAAGAAGTATGCAAAAATCTCTAAAAAAGATTCCAAAAAATGAATTCTCAAACTACTGTGGTATTATCACACTGTAATTGTGAAAAGGACAACATTTATTTGATATAAATACCTTACGACTGGTTAACTAAATGTAATCATTCATACATATGTATGCTATTTTATCTGTAAAATATATATACAACTTATAAAAATATAAATATACATTATTCATGTAACATATAATGCCTTATACATAACACTCAATAAATATACTTTTTCAATAATTGTTCATAAAGACAGGATCAATATCACTGATTTCCCCTTTTGCCTCAGGCTCCAATATGGCTCAGCACAGCATTGTTATTGATTCTGTCTTTATTTAAAATTTGATATTTCATTCATCATGGATTTATCTGCATTAATTTTCATTTTTTAAAATGTCCCATTAAATATTATATATCTTTATTACTAAGTTTTTTTGTACAATATGGCTCAGCACAGCATTGTTATTGATTCTGTCTTTATTTAAAATTTGATATTTCATTAATCATAGATTTATCTGCATTAATTTTCATTTTTTAAAATGTCCCATTAAATATTATATATCTTTATTACTAAGTTTTTTTGTAATCCTCTTAAACTTTGTCCCAGCCCTCCTTGGCCAACTCACTGGTTCGAGGAAGACAAGAGACATGTGAAGCAGAACCTCCCCTGCTAAGCCCAGCCTACACTGGCAACCTCCAGCCAACCAGCAGACATCTGAGCTAAATAAATGCTTCTTGCTTTATACCTGAAGTTGATTGTCAGACAGTTAGAGTTGACTGATAAATAGCATTGACAATTATAGGTCTATACAAATTAAGTATTTGGAGCTAGTGGACCCCAAGAATTATGATAATGTTATTCAAAGTTTGCTGTTTATCTGAAAAAAAATAGAGGTTATGGTAGATTATATTATTGATTTCTAATGTCAGTGGTTTTCCCTGTGAAAGGATTGGACCTCCTCACCTCATTGATACCAGGCTTGGCCGTATGACTTACTTCAGCCAATGAAATGTGAGCAAAAATGAAGTAGCTGCATCTCTAGAAGCCACCCAGTCACTCTGCCATCACTCTGCCCTTCCTCATTTCAGAAGACTAGCGTATCCCAAATGGGGCCACTCCTTCAGCATGGGCCCAGATGATAAGGACACGGAGCAGAGCTGACGACTATTCTGCAATGGGCATGTAACATGAACAAAAATTACACCTCATTGTTGTGAGCCAGGAAGATCTACAAGTCGTTTGTTGCCAAAAAGTAACTTAATGAAAGCTAACAGAACAAGAGAACTACTGTGAAGGAGAAGGTAAGCCTACAACTATTCAAAGATGATATGACTGCATGCTTGGGAAAACTCAAGAACTGACTTAAAAATTCCAACAAACAAAAATATTCAGTCAAATAGTGGAGCAAAAAATTAACACCTAGAAATCATTAGTTACCATATATACAAATAACAAGCTTTTGGAAGCTATAAGAAGATTCCATTAACAATATAGCAACAACAAAGTTAAAATGCCTTGGAATAAATATAAGAGGAATGTGGAAGATCTAAACAAAGAAAACTTTAAAGCACTACTCATGAATTAAAAGAAAAGAGAGAGAGAGATAAAAAACCAAAATAATAAAACATGTTCTTGGATAGGAAAATTCCATATCATTTAAAATAGCAGCCTTCCCTAAACAAATTAAATTTATTTTATAAATGTAATATAATTCCCAATACAAATAATAAAAGGTCTGCTTTTTTAATTGGGGGGCGGGGGTTGAAGTGTGGGGATGGGAAATAGTCTGATTCTAAATTAAAAATGGACAATCAAGAATAGCCAGAAAAAACTGGAGGGGAAAAATGGAGCAATGAGGGCAGACTAGTATAGCTAATACTAAAATTATAATATATTTTAGTATAGACCAGCAGCCAAATGCGGTCCTGTTCACCTTGTGGCAGCAACTGCGCCCTGAACAGCATTACACCAAACTTCCAAAAGAGACAAACAATAAGGTACGCCCAGTGACTCTGAAAGACTTTGTGGCTACTTCTGTGGAGGCAGATGGACTGTTCTATTTCGGCCAGGGAACAGGCTGAGGTGCTCGCCTTTTGGAGGCAGATGAGAACCGGAGGCCTCATGCTGAACTGGCAATACATTGGTCAGAGTCAAATGTACAGCGAGTGTTAGCGTTGGCGGACACCAGCGCAGAATGCAGCCTGATACATGGCAACCCACATAAGTTTCCGGGGGCCACAGTGAATGTTGATGGCTATGAATGGAGGACATTCTATAAAAGCCAAAGCTGTGTCTTTGCTGCTAGGCATAGGATGATTGCCCCCTCATGTATATACTGTGTATGTATCCCCAGTAGCTGAATATATCTTGGGCATAGAGGTACTTTATGGGTTATACCTGCCAACAACATTGGAGAATTCCAGCTGCAGATACGGACAGTAAATCCTGCGTTATGGGGACATGCTAAACATGACCCACAGGTATTACCCAAGCCAAGACGTGTAGTCAGTGTGAGGAAGTATCGACTGCCAGGAGGACATGCAGAGATAGATGCCACAATATTGGAGTTAAAAAAGGTTGGCATCATTCATCCCACATATAGCCCCTTTAACGCCTTGGTATGGCCAGTAAAAAAAAACCTGATGGTACCTGGAGAATGACTATGGACTATCGAGAACTGAACAAAGTAGTGTCTCCTTTGCGTGTGGCTGTGCCTTCAGTTCATGACTTAATGGATCAGCTGACAACTCAGCTGGGAACTTATCATTATGTACTGGACCTTGCAAATGCTTTTTTATTCTATATATGCTCCCCATTTGGACAGAGTAGGGGTTTGAGCTACACCCGTTTTGGGGGCATTTGCCCAAGTATGCAACTAACCCAGTATGGGGTATGTCATCCTTACTAGGACCTTGGCAGTTCCTGTGATAGCTTCAGTAGCCATCAGGGCAGAATACACAGCTGCTAACTGTTTCTCTGTCAGAGAATAACGTACTTCAGCACACTTCCAGAACTGAGACCAGAACCCTATAGGTGTTCGGAATCAGTCTTGTGGCTGCCAACACCATAGTCGACTGGGCACATACATATGCTTGTTTGGCCAATGTACCTGCTTGATGGATCTGCACCAAGTTCCCCAGCAGTGTAGCTGCAGGATTCCCGTGGAAAATCATCCCAATGATGACTGCTAACCGGACCTGGTTGGTGCAGAATTTTCCCTTGATGTTACATGGAATGTCACTAAACAACACATTGTTAAAGAAGTAAAAGCCTGCCTAAATTCTAGTAAGCCTTGGGAAAACTATAGTGTATGGGATGGGTTTTCATGGTTAGTAACTGAAAGGGCAGAGTTACAGGGACAGGCTGCAAGATGCACTGAATGTACCATAGGTACAGAAGTTGTGGGCTGGATCCCCAGTCCTCAATGTCAAGAGGTACAATATGACACTATCAATAGGTCAAGGACTACAGTAATACCAATACCACAGGGAACATTGTGGGTATGAGGAAACTATGGATGGGGTTTCTGGCAGAGACAAGACCGATTCTGAACACCTATAGGGTTTGGCAGCCAAATGCCTCAGTAATTAAAACTGTGTGATATTGGCACATAAATGCAGACAGACAATTGGAGAAAGTAGGTCTAGAAGTAGACCCAAATTACCTGGGTATTTGAGCATGCAATAAAGGGGGTATCTCAAATCAGTGGGAAAAAAATACCAACTAGATTAATATCTGGGAAAAAATTAAGTTGGATCCACTATAAACCTAGATGAATCCCAAATGGATTAAAGATTTAAATGGAGAAAATGAAAACGTAAAAATTATTAGGAAAAAATAGGTAAGTTATCTATACCCTTGGAATGGGGAAGACCTTCTGAATTCACAATCTAGAATCATTAAAAGAAAGATAAATTTAACTAAGGTGGAACAAGAAAGAAAATAAAAGAAAACTTCTGCATACTAATAAAAATATATACCATAAGTAAAATCAAAAGATAAATGACAAAACCAGGAAAAAAAAAACTTCTGCATACTAATAAAAATATATACCATAAGTAAAATCAAAAGATAAATGACAAAACTAGGAAAAAAATATTGTAGTTCATACCTCATGACTTATTCCCCTAATAAACACAGGGCTCCTATAAATCAATAAAGACCACACACAACTGAAAAATAAGGAAGGTATATGAACACAATTCATAGGAAAAGTAATACCCATGGTCCTTAAACCTATGATAACGTGCTCAACCTTTCTCATAGTAAGAGAAATGTAAATTTAAACTACACTGAAATATCATTTTTTGGATACAAGGCAAAGATTTAAAAATTTCATTACACAAACTACTGGCAAAGGTACAGAAAATAGGTGCTTTTAAGCCTTCCTCATTGGAGTAAATTAACAAAACCACTATTTGGCCATTTTTATCAAATTCCAAAAGCATTTACACATTGACCAGTAATCCTACTTCTGAGAATTTATGTCTCTAATATGTTTACGTTTTTTGTGAAATGACTTATGTTTAAGCCTATCTACTACAATACAGTTTGCAATATCCAAAGATTTGAAACAAAGTAAATATTCATCAATGTGTTACATTTATTCACCAGAATACTACACAGCTATAAAAAAGAATGATGATGCTAAGAAGGCCCTCTGTATTCTGACATAGAAAGATCTTTACGATACATTGTTAAGTTAAAAAAGCAATGTGTGGAACAGTGTGTATTGGATAAAATAGGAGAAAATCTAAGAATATATATTCATATTTGCTTATAAATGCATATACAAACTGTGGAAAATATGCAAGAAACAAGCAAGAATGAGGACCTACCTGGTTGGGGTACAGAAGCGCCAACCCTCTTCACTGGAGGGTGGAAGGGAACTTTGCGCTGTGTATCTTTTCATATTTTTAAATTTTTGACCCCTGTGAATGTATTTCACATTCAAAAACATAAGACAACAACAAAAACTCCAAACCAGTTTGCTGTGGGTAATTTGAAGCTAAAGGGCAGTGGTCTAATTACATTGTCTTCAGTAAAACCTGCCCTTGATGAACACATACATTATAATCAGCAGTCCAGGAGAGCCATCGCTCTTTACCACTAATCTGCTTTGAGGAATTTTATCTCATTTCTCCATCTAAAATATCCCCTTCCATCTTAGAAATAAAGCAGCTTATCCAAGGACTTCAGTTCAATAATTTCACCATTACAGGCACTTCTGTTACTATTCTTCTAAGCACTTCTAAAAAGCTAAAAACTTCAATTGAACAGACTGCTCATTATAACATAAAATGCAACTTATGCATTGATTGAAATGGCTTGATGAGGACCTTAATAATCCTTTGCTTTGAATTAACTGCTTCAGTATGCGGAAGGAAAAGGCCCAATCGGAATGATGGAGCAGTGCTCAGAATAGTACTATTAGTTGAACCATCCAGTAATAAGGCATATTTGCTTCATTATACTGGGCTCCCTGTCATTTTCTAAAACAGCAGAAATAGGATACTGTCATTAAGTCATAGAGCGGCGTAGGAGAACTGATGAGATAAAATATTGAAGACATCAAGTTTACTGCAAGAACTGCATCTACATGGACAGAGTTAAAGGGGAGGCTGAGAGACAAATAAAGGAGAGGAGGCAGGGCAGTCTGATGGAAGAAACCTCACTCTAGGGAGTGAAGACCTGCATTCTACTTACATTTTCCCATTAACTAGCCCATCAGTTAATTTGCCTGGGCATCAGTTTCCTGATTTGTAAAATGTGGTAATGATAATACCTTATCTGCTGTGGTAGAGACTCTGCTATGTGCTCATGAAACCTGTTTCCTTTTCCTTCTGGGCACACACCCAAACTACATTTCTCAGGTCCCCAGGCAGTTAGGTGGGGCCATCTGACTGAATACTGGCCAATGGAATGTGGGTGTAAGTGATAAATTTTGATGCCAGGCCTAATTCCTAAAACCTCCTTTGGGATCCTCTATGTACTCTCTCTTCCTGGTCTGCTGGCTTGATTCATAAGATCCAGAAGACTCTGAGGTCCTAGAAAACAGGACTCTAGATCGGCACTGTTCAAAATGGTAGCACTTAAAATATACCTAGTCCAAATTGAAATGTAATGGAAGTGTGAAATATACACTGGATTTCAAAGACCTCATATGAAAAAAAAGAATTAAAAATAGCTTGTTAATAATTTTTATATTGATTACATGTTGAAATGATAATATTTTGGACAAATTAGAATAAATAAAATATAATATCAAAATTCATTGTACGTACTTATTTTTACTTTTTTATTATGGCTACTAGAAAATTTTATATCATACTATATCATATTATATTTTTATTGGACAGCGCTGCTCAGGATGGAAGTAGCCTTGGTCCCTGAATGACTGCATAGGGCCGAACTCTCCAGATACAGTGCTGTGCCATAGTCCAAAATGTACTTTCAAGGGGAAACTACAGGGCTCGACTCTTGTTCCTTCAAGAGTCCATTCTAAAGTCCTCTGCATATGTACTTGCCCCAGTTAAGGAAAAAGTGATATGTTCATACCAAGCCAGGGTGAAGGTGATGGAGGCAGATTATCTTATGACATGATGATGGCTATGACCATCATACCTTCAGAGGCCATAAACATTTGGCAAAACTGGCAAAGAAAAAGCGAAAAGGTTGGGAGATATGCAAATCAGCTGAGAAAACTGAGCCTTTCTGATATAGACCATTCCCCACACATATTAATCAGTACTAATGTACAGAATCACTCAGGGAAGCCTCGAGCATACTCAAACCTTTACATTCTACCTAGTACTGGCACCTGCACTGGCCTGGCCAGCATCACCATAATGGGTGCAATTTTAGTCATTGGTACCTGTGCCTCTCACATGGTGAGGTTGCCTCCATCCAACCAGAGACTCTGGAGAAGGATATTCAGGGTCACAGAGTGATACAAGTGTTAGAAATAGTAATTGGTTTAGTACTGTCTTTTCCCTCCATTCTTGTAATATGAATACTTCAGGAACATTGCAATATTCATTTTCATATAAACATTAATAAACAATTTTATCCAGTAAATACTTCATAGCAATCTGTCCAATGAACAGGTCATGGGATATGTGTGGATACCTACCTGTCCACAAAGCTCATCAAGTCTTTTGCTAGCAAGGTCACTGCTTAAAAACATCTGTTTATATTTCCTGTTGATAATTCCATAGATCGAGCTGATGAGACATGTTAAGTGAGTTTTCCTTCCCTCATCTCCTCTCATCTTTACTATCTTTGAAAGTAAAGATCTAGTCTAAGAGCATCAAGCACAAAGATATTAAAGAAAAAAAAATGGCAAAATTTTAGTTTCAGGTATTTCTTGGTCATATCAATTACAACTAAAATTCTATACATTATAGCTAAATATAGATATATTGTTTTGATACATACAGATACACATTCAAATACTGAAAAGCATTAATTTTTTATCAGCTACATATGTACTCACTGATCAAGTTCCACTTTTAATAATAAGTATTTGGTATGAATGAGTACTCATCAACTGCAATTTTGAAAATTTTTAAGTTAAAAATCATGTAACAAATAAATTTTGTGTCTAATCTATCTCTTTTTAAGAGATTAATGCTTGAAAAAATTTAACATGTGAAATGTATAACACTCATTTTAAATTTTATAATAAATATGTAATAATATCAAATATAATAGGATACACTGGATAATAAATATAATATCTCAAATATCATATAATATATTAATAGTGAGATTTATTTAATATCATTACTACTGTATCAAAAAATATTATCCAAGTTCTATCCTGAGCATCAATATCAATGCTTTGTATTATCTACTATATTCATTTTCTAAACAGGTCAAATGGTAATACACAAAGACCTGTCTGTGCAAGATTGAAATCATATATCACCTAAAAACTGAGGCAGGGAGCAACTTTCCTAATTGCATGAAGAATGACAACTCTAAATGAATGAATAAAGATGAAAATTCCTTCTCTTTTTTTATGTTGTGCTTATTGTTATTTTTCTCATGTGTTTTAAACTTTTGTGTTGTGAAATATGGCTTGCATAGACAAAAGTCTATGTGATAAATTTGAATCATAACAAATAATTACAGAGCGCTTCCGGTCAAGATGGTAGATTGGTCCCCAGCATCACTCTCTCCCACAGATCAACCAATTTACAACTATTAAAAAGCAATAACAGCCAAGTTGGGGCTGCAGAGCTCAGGGGAAGAGGAGGAGAGACCTACGGAGTGCATGAAGGTGCAAGAAGCCACAATCAGAGTAAGAAAGAACCGCTCCAACCAATTCGAGCCCCAGCCGCTTCCAGCCTGGAGATGCTGAGCACACAGAGCAGGAACTGGCAAAAGCCATAGCTGTGCCCTTTGGATGGAGTTGCTTGGAGACAGCAGGGGAGAAGAGGACTTTGGTGGCCCCCAAGCCAGCAAGACTACTAATAGGGTTCCTGTGGACCCACATAGGAACAAGGAGCCACAACAACTGAAAAAATGGAGCCACTCAGAGGCCAGTGAGTCATCACAAGGGACTAGGCACATGAACTGTCCCATAGGAAGTGTCTGGAGCATGAGCAGTGGGGGAGACAGGCCTATCAGGAGAACACTGGGGCACAGCGAGGACAGCTGATATGTCCCCCCAATCAGCACAGGACCACTCAGTGGAGACTGGTCAGGAATACAGAACTGCAGGGAGTACAGTTTGCTGAAAAGACTTAGGCCCGGACCAGAGTTTCTGCACAACTCAGGTGTTCCAGATCTCACGAGAACCAGAAGTACCTACAAAGTCAACCATTAAAACCTGAGCTGCACAAAAAGCCTTCCTCAGGGAATCGGCTGCAAAACAACAATTTAGCTCAACCACAGAGCTCAAGTGCTGGTCCCCACAGGAATTTCCCCCATTTTAGAAGTAAGCAAAGGACAACAAACTAGTTCCAACGCAGAGTTTAAGTGGCAGGAACAGCAAATAACCCAACACAGAACTGAAAGAGAAAACAAAATACCCACAGACCAGAGACAAATTTTGATATTATCTAGTAAAGGTCTCATATCACCAAAGAACACCTATAAAACCTAGAAGGAGCAGAAGTCCCCTGGGCTACTAAGCCAGGGAGGGGGGAGGGCTATGGACCGCAGCCCTCCTCCCCAACACCCACAACAAGTCCCAAGGGTGGGGAGCCGAGGGCCTCAGCCATGCACCCCCCAACACCCACAACCAGCCCAGCGACACCCACCAGGCAGCCACAAGAAGCACCCTGGGCTCCCGAGCTGGGGTTGGGGGGTGGGTGAAGGCTTTTCCACACCCCCCGACATCTGCACACAGCCCGGCAATGACCAAGCCACTGCCGGAAGCCCCCTGGTCTCCCCTGCAGGAATGAGGGGGTGCCATGGGACTTAACCACACCCCCTTCCTCCTTCTCCCTCCCTATTTCCTTCCCCTTCCCCTCCCCCACAACAGCTCTGTAACATCATAGAATGTAAAAAATATACATATTAATAAATAAACTTAGAAAAAATAAAATAACAAATAATTATAAGGTGAATACATGTGTAGCCACCACTCTGCTGAAGAAATTGAACATTGCTAACAGCCAAGATGCTCCCCAAATGCCCTTTTATCTAGAGGTGATTGAGCCTATTACTTTATAGTAATCACTTCCTGGATTTTTTGTTTTGCTTTGTTTTATCATTTTACCTACTAAGTATGCAAGTGTAATAAAATAGTTTAAGATTTTTGTTTCTGATCTTGATATAAATGGAATCATACAGTTTGTATTCTTCTATCTTGCTTCTTTTGCCTACCATTATGTCTGAAAGATTTTTTTTCTTATCCTGGGTGTTTTCTATAATGAAAAATTCTATAATATACAGAAGACTATATCATTTATACATAAAGCATAAAGAATAATAAAAGGAACACTCATGTACCTGTCACTCAGCTCTAAAAATTTCCCTCATTTCTAAACCGGGTTTACCTAACAGTTTCCAAAATGTTTTGACAAGAAAAAGAGAAAAAGCAGGGAAGATGTGTACAACTCTTTAACCACCACCTATTATTGATGTGATAGTTCAGATCCTGTAAGCATCTTGATCCTCTAAACATCTATACCAGTAATACAACCATGCCAGTCTGAACTCCCAACCCCAGCCTCTTGGAGCTGCCTTGGCCTAGATGGTGACTGAATAATTCGCTACGGTGGCCAGGGCTGCTGAGGCTACACTGCGTGGAAAGGAACAGGTGCATGAGTAAATCCCTCTGGGGGCCTGAGGTGCAATAAGCTGCTTTTCTCTGAACCACCCACCCCATTCTCAGTCAGCAGAATCCTCTACATACAAAATTATTCTGTTGCTCTGATTCCAGTCTTAGAGGCACATCATGATAGCTCATTCCGGGGTCCCTGAGAATGCCTTCCCTGAGTGCTATCATGGCATCTTCTGGAGATATTCACTTCTTTCTGGTAATATCCAGCTTATGGCAGGGCCGAACAATAGCTCTAATTTCTTCCTATATCCTCCATGGTGGCCAGAGGCAAATAGTCATTCATTCATTCACTCATTCATTCATTCACTCATTCAAATAAAGATTTATCGAGTGCTAACAGTGTATAAGGCACTCCACTAGGTAGTACATGCTAAATGGAGCATGGAAAGCAGACTGAGAGCTCTACTAAAACCCCACACATGAACAAAAAAGAAAACAATCATTGAAGGTGTACTGACTATAAGATAGTGAAATCTCTGGAAGAATGAAACAAGGTATATAGCATAAAATATTTGCTACTTTTTTGGAAGTAGGTGAATTAAGTTATTTTTGGCTCTTTCATCCTGAGAGAGCCTATGAAGCTAGACACCGGGTGTCCCCTTGTACTCCACTGCCCACACACCCCTCCGCCACACCACATCCTGAGTGTGCTAGAACTGGCAATAGGTCTCACTCCCACTACAGTAGCTTCTTCTGGCAGACCAAGTAGTGTTGTTCATCCTCGAATACCCAATGGCTGACATAGAGGAGAGCCTCAATAAAAAACTGGTGAATTAGTGAGCAAGTATTTGCTACCTGAAATATCAACCACAACCTAAAATAAAAGTTTAAAATTAAGTTCCTTATGGAATGTCCCTTGATATAAATAAATCATGCCTTAAGATGTTGATACACATGTTAACTTGAATATTGAATAACTCTAAAAATTCTAAATGGTAAAGATTCTTTTTTTCTTTTGAAGGTATCTACAGAAGCTAGACCTTTATATAAATGACTGGGGAAAATGGTTCCTGCATCTAACTTAGGAGATGTCAATTATACTTTCAGCCAACATACAACAGTGAGGTCACACCTATTGTTTGTATCTGGCAGCCATTCTGATTGACCAGTGATCATCTCATGCCACATGTTAAATGTATGAATATCATGTATTATATATAATGAAGGTTACTTAGTGTAAAATGACAATCACATGACAATGAAGGAAGGATGACTACAAAAGCCCTAACACTGTAAAAATGAAATTGTAGGAGGACATCTGAAAACTATCAGTGAATTCTATTTATACCTTGATTAATCAAACAAATATACTAATAAATGAAATAGTTGCATAGTTTATTTTGCATAGATACCTTTGATAGAAACTCCCTTAAAAAGTCTTTAAAAGGCACCTGAAATGGCTATGCAGGTGTTAATATCAAAAAATGTAAATTTCAGAGCAAAAAATATTACCAGGGATAAAAAGGGTCACTTTATAGTGATAAAGAATAAATTCACCAAGGGAATATAACAATCCTAAATGTTGATGTACCCAATAAGAGAGTTTCAAAATACATAAGCAAAAACCAATAGAACTTCAAGGAGAAACAAATTCACAGCTGTAATTAGAGATTTCAAAGCCCCTCTCTCAATAATTGATAGGGGAAAAAAAGGATATAGATGAAGAGAAAACTTGAACAATACTAGCAACCAACTTGACCTAATTGACATTTTAGGTCAATTAGGAGAGTCAACTGATTCTCTCAAACAACAGCAGAATACATTCTTTTCAAGTGCCTGTGGAACATATACCAAGATAGATCATAATAAAACAAATCTCAATAAATTTTAAAATATTTGAGTCATAAAAAGCATACTTTCTCACCACAATGAAATTCAATTAGAATAACAGAAACAATAACAGAAAGATCTCTGGAAAATCCCCAAATATTTACAAAATAAGTAATGCACTTCTAAATAAAGCACGAATCAAAGAAAAAGCCAAAGGTGAATAAGAAAGCATTTTTAAATGAATGAAAATAAATACATAACACGTAAACTTCTCTTGCTACTGCTAAAAGCAGGACTTTAGGGGAAAATGTGTAGCACTAAACACCTATATAAAAAATAAAGGAAGGTCTCAAATCAATGACCTCAGATTGCATGATAAAAAATTAGGAAAAACAAAAACAAACCACTCGTACACATAGAGAAACCTTAAAATTGTGACATACATTTGGCCATGGGCAAGCTATGCAGGGGATGAACCTTCTCAAAGACATCCCAAACCCTGCTAAATATCAACTCTCAAACATTGAGGATGTATGCCCACAGTCACCGGATCTGATAAACACTGTAGGCAGCACTTGGCAGAAACAGTAAGTTCTTTTGAAAAGCCCAACAAACAAATTAAGAATTGAAAAAAGGACATTATGCATACTGAATTTATTCACAGGAAGTAACCTTTGATGATCCTCTTTTTAACTGGATAGCTCTCATACTTAAATCACAAGTACTTAAATGCTTAAATCTCATACAAGAGTACCATTTTCATACATCCGAAGTTGTCAAATATTGGTAATTTTATATTGTTCAATTTAATAATTCCTGAAACTGATTATATATACACAATGTTAGAAGAGAAATAATATTGCAGCTTTTCAAGTTTATTAAATTGATGGAATGTACAAAAAATAAGATAATATTCTTCTAAACTTTTATTTTTAATCTCTTAAGCTTCAGACCATGACCCTTGTCCCCAGAAAATCTTTTCCCACCAAAGGCACAACTTAACATCCAATATATCTAATAGGCCACCCCCAAATCCCACCACATAGACATCCTTCTAAGGCTTCTTGTGATCATATACATATATACTCTGTGATAACGAAAAGACAGTTTTTGTTCCTGCGAAATTTATGCAGTTATGCAATATCAGTGAATCTGAATTTAAGAACCTGACTTGCAAAAAAAGAACCTCAAAACATAAATTGTGACTTCCTATTGATTTTATAAACATATTCCTTAAATATCATCAGCTCTCCAAGTATGTTTTAAATCATTCCAATTACAAAACCCCATTTACACATATGTTTCAGGAACATGTCTGTCACATGATATGAGGTATACATATAAGTTTGTATAAATATTGGATTAAATAACCCACTCAGGTGGAAGTTTCAAAGCATCATTTACAGCATTTATATACTTATTTTATGTGCCAAATACGTGGAAGCCAAAACTAAATTCAATGCTTTACAATGTGGGTCAACACAGGAATAAGAAGAGCAACAGTACTGCAGCATTTTATGCTAACTACACTGATATGGGCACAAACAGTAGAGTAAGTGAGGTGACTTGGAAAAGCGCAGTGTTGACGTCCATCTTAGTCTGAAAATAAAAGCCAGACCCTATTAGCCAGATTTAAAACACGAAAACCATATGTTCTGGAATACACTAAGAGGCTTAACATATTCTCCCATTGTTTCCCACAAATATAAAAGCCTGCTTTTGGGAGCTAGAATAAGGAAAATAAAACAGAAAAAGAGGAAGGTAAATTTTAAAGAGACATTATACCACACTCCAGATAAATCACACTGTGTGAACTCCTCCAGTCTCCCTTACATCCTAGAATTTGAGTGCACTTGAGTAACGACTGTTTGAAGACTTGTCTTTGGCGTATTGTCTAGTGAGGGAGTGAAACAGTGCCCACCAGTACTGGCATGCTGTGTGCAGGAGAGACACTTGAGACTTGCATGCCCAACTCTGGAATGGGACAGTGTAATGACCTCTGTCTGTCTTATGAGGAATGCCACATAAACAACAGCCTACCTGAACTGCACAGCAAGAAGAGGTCCGAAGTGCGGTGGGCTCCTAACCAGACTGCTGCAATTTTGTGTCCCTCAGCCAAGCTGTCCGCTTCTGTCAGTTGCTCCACCACCACCAGACAGGTTGAGAGCAGGGCAGAGAAAGCCCCGATCTTGTGACTCAAGTCGATCTGGTTTTTACCCAGCTGTCACCGGTTAACCACCTTTACAAACAGAATCTAAAACACAACATCTGACTTTCTTTCCATACCTGAACACTTAAAGGCTTTAGGCCTAACTGCCTAGAGGCTAGTTATGAACTGTAACTATAGTAAGGTTTCAAATCCTCAGGCACTCAGCTCCCACACTGCTAACTGGAATTTCATTCCACATGTGCCCCTCACAATTAGCAGGGTTATTTTAGGCACTGACCTAAGTTCCCGGAGAATGTAAGCTGATGGCAAAAGCATGTCTGATGTGTCAGTTGCTTGGTTACAATAGAAAGCTCATATGTGAAGCTTACAATCTGTGTGCAGTGCTTCCTCAACACCCCACTACATGGGTTCTTGCTTAGCTGAGAAGAAACACTGAAATTATACACCTATCTTTAAATACTCATAGAGAGCTTAGACCCATCATGAATAAACACAGAGCAGTTACAGAAAAGTAGGGATTGTTAGAGAGTGACAGAATTTAAGAGTGGCATGCAAGTGACTTGGACAGCTGTTCTATAAAACAATTTAAAATTCTAATTGGCAGTATCCAGTCACGTAATGCATCGTTCCACAAGAAGTCCCAGTAAGGTGAACTAACTGCCCTGAATCTTACCAAGATTACGCATTCCCTTCTAAGCTCTCATAGAGAAAGCTATAAATACAAAAATACTCCAAACATTTTTCATAATTAGGAAAGTTAGTTCCCCTCTACAATTTGATACTTATCTACTAATGACACCAAGTCATGCTATTTCTGATAAAGTACCCCACCTACTGGCTAATATGACTGTTTTGTAGATACGTATCTCAGCAGAGAAATAACCAGAAAAGAAACAGTGAAAGGAAACTGCACGGTGCCTTCTTACCAGAAAGTTCCTCCCTGCCAGCTCTGAGCATTCTGACTCCCAGAAGCCACATGGGATAAAATCACAAGGCTTCCAACTTCCCCACCAACCCCTACTCAAGTCAGAACACCAGGAGAGAGCTCGAATTCCCGGGGATAGGAGGGGAGAGAGGGGGCTCACAAATTAGATATAAAAAAGAATTGCTCAGGGTTGGAGATTTGCTGAGAACTACTCGTAGAAATAATGAGTCAGATCTTATTTTCAGAGAAGTTTAAGTAAAAAGGTGAATAAATCTGTTGGGAATGGTTAGCCATGGTCTCCTGAAAGGGGGAGAGCCAAAACAGACAAAGTCTGAAAGTCCCTTCTCTTCCCTTTCCTACCGCTCTCTCAGACTTCTTGACAAGCACTCCATGGTCAACTCCTCTGGAAGCCTCGTGACTCCCCTTGCTTGGCTTAATGTCCCCTCCTCAGTGCTCCCAGGCTCTGCCTCTGCCTGACACATTAATTCTCTCTACCTCTTTCCTCACTCCCCAAACAGGGAACTCTAGTCGGCAGTTGCTGTGCCAGGTTCATCTCTGCAGAGCTTGTTTAAAACAGCACTGGGCCCTTAGCAGATGTCAATGAACGTTTGCTGAATGAATGGATTCTGGAATGTAATGGAATCACCGGAGCACAGATGAACTTCTTCTGGGTTCGACAGGCCACCCCCACCCAACTCCCACTCTCCTGAGATTGTTAGCTCAGGGCGGCCAGCAGTTCTGAGGTGGCACAGTGAGTGGCTGGCATACAGCCTCTGTTATAAAACACACTATAAAACTCGAGTATCTCTGAAGGAGCAAACAAATGAACCAACCACATGTCGAATCTTTAGTAAGAGTGTGCCTTAGTGTCCAATCCCAGCTCCAATCTCAAATCAGGCCTGCTCAAGTCAGTCAGTTCCAAAGATAAGAATGAATCTACCTTCCCCGAGCCAAAAGGCTTTTTTCACACAATTCCCTCTCTAACATACAATTACCTTTTTTCTCCACCACCAAAATCCCACTTTCTGCAAGCTGAGGTTCTTCCATTTGTGATGATAACACAGGAAGGAAAGACACATCCAGCAGTCAAAGCTAACTCATAATGTGGATTAATCACAGATCACAATGGCTATAAACTGGTGACACTTTTAACCTTCAAATTCTTTGCATATCTTTCAAGAATAAGGAAAAAGCACATTTTCTATTAGGAGCAGTGAAGCATCTGGATCACTGGAATATCTCTTAGAAGTTATTTTTTTCATCACTGTTTTTAATCTATATTTGATAGCATAGCCTGTGGCAATTTTTTTTTTTTTTTTTAGGAGAGAGAGATAAAACCCCAGTTTTGTGGTCAGTTATATCCTGGCAGGGAAAAAAAGGAACATGTACTTCACAGGGTCCTATTTTTAATTCTCATTTAAATAGCTGTCAGCTCTTGCAAGCACAAAAGAAGAAAGATGACAAAATCAAGACAAGATTTTTCTGACCAGAAACAAGGATTAATGTCAGTCTGGAAAGCTATGCTTATTTGAGAATTTACAGATTCTTCAGAGAATTTAAGAAACATCCAAACGTAATTTTCCATAAATCTGCCACGCGACCAGAAACAAGGATTAATGTCAGTCTGGAAAGCTATGCTTATTTGAGAATTTACAGATTCCTCAGAGAATTTAAGAAACATCCAAACGTAATTTTCCATAAATCTGCCACGCACCAAATGTATATACATATATAGTATCCAAATAGAGGCAGTTGACAGCTAGAAGAAAGATTCTTCTAAGATTCCTATAAGGGAAATCTATTTCCTTAATGACTCCCATTGTGAAAAATATTCATTCATTTAAATAGAAATTAATTTGTTTGTTTAATATTCACTATATATTAGGCTCTGCTCAGCTGTCAGAATTTTAAAAATGAAAAGAACATGGCCCCTGTCTTCAAAGAACGTCGACTCTGTAAGTTCTCAGATACACAGATAAAGAATTACAATGTAGTTTGAGAAGTACAGTGATAGCTGCAGAGGGTGTCATGAGAATAGGAAAGAGAGGAGGGGCACCCAACCCAGAGTAGAGAGAGAAGCAAGCCAGTTAGAGATGCTGAGGCAAAGCAAAGTTCTAAAGAAGAAGTAAGAGGGAGCCAGACATGGGCTAGGGGAGAAAGCTTTCAAGGAAGAAAAAGCATCATGAGAGAAGACCTGGAAGAAGAATAGTACGAGATCTTTTGTTGAGGGAGCTGAGAACACCTCAGTATGAGAAAAGCCTAGGATGCAAGGGTGGGACTGAGCAGAGAGGCAAGAGATGGTACTGGAGAATAAAGTAACCCCTCACACTACAGGCCAGCCCAGAGGAAGGCATGTCTAGGATCAGGGCTTGCAGTGCATCTTAATCCTGAGGGGCGTCTGCAGGCCTTTTAGGGGTGGAAGACTTTAAGGAAAATAATTCAATTAAGTCATGATTTAGTTTCCCATTTGAATCATGAATCAGTGCAGATAAAATCAATTGTTGCTACATAAAAACTGCATAACTGATGTTTGATATTACTCTCTATATAATATTTACAATCCAGTATGGGTGTTGCTATAAACATAAGCTACATTTTTAAAAGCACATGCAATCCATATTAAGGCAATGATTCAGAATCACTAAGTCGTTGGAGTTGGAAATCCTCAGGTTCAATTTCCTCTTATTGTAGAGAAGGAAACCAAAGTCCAGAGAGGTTGTCATTTGTTCCAGTCATATGCTAGAAAGAGGCTGCCCCTGTACACGGAGGGGTCTCTGAGTATCCTACAACACACATTGCCTGCCTTCAGTATCTGCTTCAGGAGGGAATATGTATAATATATGTATAATTTTATCCTATGGGTTCTAGAGAGCCATTGTTGGATTTTAAGCACAATAACAAAAGCTTGGGTGAGATTTGTGTTTTAAAAGGGTCTTTCCTTGTAGTGATAGGAGAATGAGAATAAGAGTCTGCAATAACTCAGAGGATGATGATAGTTGGACCTAAGCAAAGTAGTAGGGATGGAAAGCAGAGAACAAATTATTATAGAAACAGTAGGTAGATGTAATCAACATGATTTGGCAGCCTGTTGGACATAGTGGGTGAAGAGGCAGAGAAGCTGAGGATGAGTAACTCCTCATTTCCTGGCATGAGTAACCGAGTAACCCAGGAGGAAGCATCTGGTGGGGTGCACATGACACATTTTGGGAGAAAAGAGAGGCCACCTAGCTTTTGAGAAGATCAGAATTAAGCTGAGATTGGTGGAGTGACACATGCCATGCCAGATCACCTTCACACCTCTTGTAATATTAAATGGCTTTCTTGGTATTTGAAGTAGCTTGTGTTAGCTTTGTTTCTCTTAGAGGCATAAACATAAAATTACGATCACTGTTCCCTGAGAATACTATTGCACTCTAACAGTATCCTAAATTGCCATTTTATATTGTTCCTTGATTTCTATTTCTGGTTATGGAAGACTAGCTTATGCAGACCAATCACCTCACTGAGAACAACTAGACAAGCTGGACAGAAAAGAATCAGTTGAAAGCATCAGAGAGTTAACAAGGCAGCAGAGATTTGAGAGCCTAAGATCCCACAGAGAAGGAAAGTTCAGAGAGGTTAGATCTGTGGCACCATTTTCTCCATCAAGGACTTTGCAGATTTGTAAGCAGAGCCTAGAGGTTGAGAAGCTCAGATAAACTAGCAGTCTTCAGTGCTGGAGGGACAAAAACTGGAGCTCACAACCCACCAAGGAGGAGGGGCCCTGGTAAAATCTGGGCTCTTGGAGAGGATTTCTAAAAGACCACTCCAGAGAAGGAGGAGCAAACCAGAAATAGACTGGTCCTCACAAGATGAAAACAGCAGTAACCAAAAAGTGATAATATTTCATGACCAAGTTGGATTAATTCATTCTGGGAAAGCAAGGTTGGTTTCATATTTGAAAAAAGAAATTTTTTTAATCATATGATGATCTCAATAGATTCAGAAGAAAAGCATTTGGTAAATAGGCAGCATCCATAGATAAACTTCAAAAACATATTTTGAGCAAAAGAAGCCAGACACAAAAGGATATATCTAGCATAATTGCATTTATTTGAAGCATAAAAGCAGACAAACTAAATTATGTTATTTAGAGATGTTTACAGGGACAGTAAAACTATGAAGCAAGGAAACAACGATGACAAGGTCAGAAAGTTGGTTACTTCTGCAAGGATGAAGGGCGTGTGACCAGAAAGTAGTATGCAGGGTATTCCTAAGTTCCAGCAAAGTTCTGTTTTTCTTTTTTAATCTAAGTATTTCTAGATCAGGTGCTTGCTTTAAACTTTTTTTTAGTTTAAAAGCATTACGTACACACGCATTTCATTTAAAACATGAATTTAAAAACATGAAAAAGGAAATACAAGACTTGAACAAAGAAGCAGACTATGTTCATAGATTAAAAGACTCAAAATTATGAAGACGTCAGTTCTCCCTAAATTCTTCTCTAAATATAACATAATCCTAATAAAAACATCAACAGAATTTTATTTGGTACTAAACAAGTAGATTATAAAATTTAGGTGGGAAAATAAGCTACAAAGGCAGGAAATTTTTGAAAATATTGTTACTTTCACAATTTTCCTTTTAATTGGAGCTGCGGATAGAGACAAGGCCAGTCAGATAGCTATTAAACACATTATAAAACTATAACATATAAAGCAGTGTGGTGCTTCTACATGGTAAATAGGTAAATGGAACAAAATATAAAGCTAGAAATGAAAATGTAATAAAGATGGCATCAGTGGAGAAAAGATGATTTATCCAATAAATGATATTGGAACACTAAGGTAATCTTTGGTTAAAAACCACACTTATATACCTATGTTTTAAAAATGTACATCAGGAGAAATTCCCAAAGAATAAAGATTTAAATGTAAAATTCAAAACTTAAAAGTATTGGAAGAAAATTCCTAGGAAAATTGTTTTTAATCTCAGAATGAGGAAAAGGAAAAGTATGACACAAAATCTACAAAAGAAAAATATCGACAAACTCTACTACAAAAATTTTACATTTCTATATAAAATATAAAATGCCAAAAATATAATTAAAAAATGAATGGCAAACCAAGGAAAGAGTTTGTGGATGTTCACGTCATTTTCTACAAATCAACAAGTAAAACAGTAACAACTCAAAAAAGTTTATAGAAAAGGTATTAATATAAAGATTACGCAACAGGAAATACAAGTATCTTTTAAATTTATGAGAAGATATTCAACCTCACTTGCAATAAGCAAATTGAAAATTAAAACCACATTGAAATGCCATTTTTCAACTATCAGACCAGAAACATTAATTAAAATATTGGTGAGAATGTGTTGAAAGAGGGATGCTCATATCTCGCTGGGCGAGAATGTAAATTAGTACAAGATTTATGAAAAACAATTTGGTAGTATCTAGCAAAATTACCAATACAAGTTATGCATACTTTGGCCCAGCAAACTACAATTCTAAAGATTTTTTCTATAGCTATGGGTATATTCACATGATAGAAGATGACATTACAAAGTTATTCACTGCAGCACTAGAAATAACATAAACATTCATTAATAGAGGACTGATGAAATTGCATTTATACACATAGTAGAAAACTATGCAGTTGTTAAAAAGAATAAGATTTGGGATGTTTTTGGAGATGTATTGCTGGATGAAAAAAACAATATGCAATACATTTGTGTAAAAGGTGCAGCATTTACATGAAAATGAAATATGAATAATTCACTTATTCATAAATATTACTTGAACATATTTTCTGTGCCAAGCGCTTTTGTAGGCCCTTGGAATACAGCAGAGAACTAAACAGGAAAAGACAGACAGTAAGTAAATAAAATATAGCATGTCAGTTAGTGTTAAGTGCTGGAACAGAGAGTGCTAGCGTGGTAGTGGGATCCTGCTTTATATAGAGGGGTCAGGATGAAATCTCTGACAAGGTTATATTTGAACAGAGACCTAAAGGAAATGAGGGTTAAGACAGGAGGATGTCTGGGGGAAGTGTGTCCCAGGAAGTCAGAAGAGCAAGTGCAAAGACTCTTGCTAAGACTCTTGCAAAGACACTTGCAAAGAGTAGGAGTAGGCTTAGTGTATCCAGGGAAAGGCTAAACAGAACTGAATAAAGGGGAGAGTGTAGGAAATATAGCCTGAAAGGCTGGCAGTGGGAAGGGAGAGACAGATCACACAGAGCCATTGCAGGGACTTCAGGCTTTTATTCTGAGATGGGAAAACACTGAAGGATGTCGCAGGTTGGTTTCCTGAGAAGCAGACTCTAAAATGGAAATTAGTGTGCAGGAAGTTTATTAGGGATTGCTCTTGGGATGACCTTCTGAGGAAGGGAAAGGAAGAAAGCAGGGTTGGGGAAAGCTGGGCTGTAATACAGTCTCAACTAATGTGTCAGTCCATCCCTGACACTGATATGGCCCTTCAAATTGTTCCAAGTTGGAATAAAGGTCTGGCCTTTATAGCCCCCATGACAATGAGTCCTTAAATATGGGATAAAAACTGAGATCACAGTGAGATCATCAAAGGGTGGGAGAAGAGGAATTGGAAGCAATAATTGGAGCCAATTTTTCAAGGATTACTGCTGTAAAGGGAGCAAAGAAATTGGGTGGAACCTGGAAGGAAATGTTCAAGTCAAGGAAGAGTTTCGCATCTTTCGGGCTGGGACATGCTACAGCCTGTCTGTGCACTGAAGAGAATGATGCCATTTGTATTTGCTCTGGAAGGATATATGTGAAACTGACAGCAATGATTGCCCTGGACAGGAGAACTCCACATGCTACAGCCTGTCTGTGCACTGAAGAGAATGATGCCATTTGTATTTGCTCTGGAAGGACATATGTGAAACTGACAGCAATGATTGCCCTGGACAGGAGAACTCCGAGGCAGGAGAACAAGGGTAGGGGGAGGTGTCCTTTTCAGTGTTTACCATTTTGTTTACTGTCTTTGGAATTATACATCTTTGCATGTATTATCTAATCACAAAACAATCAATAAGTAAAGTTGAACAGATAAAATAGGTAGTTATATATGGATGCAGAGTTCTCCTCTGATGTGTCTTCCACCTCATTTGGCTCTCTCTCTGGGGACATTCAGTCCACCTTTTATCCTCGTCACCCATGGGCGGTTAGCTTCGCTGCTGCTGCTTCACATCTTGCCTCCAGTTGGAGCTTGGAATTTTACTCCTCACTATTCACTTACTTAATCCTTCAGTCATCTGTTTAGCAGAAGGACCTTCATATCCCTGACATCTATTCCATAGTTTCAACAGATCTGAGCATGATGTCTTCCTGACAAACTTCATGGCAATCACACAGGGACTTGGCTTGTGGGCACACTCATGTGTGTGAGTATGTGCGTGTGTGATGCTTCTTGGCAACAACATTCACTGATTTGGGCTGTTAATCATTTAATAAGAAAGCTAAAAACTCCATACATGGCAAATGCTCAGCAGATGCCTTTGCTCTGAGTGAGTCTTACAGTTTGTTTTTGACACTTAGGTCAGATGCCCACTAGGTGTCAAGCTATGTGAAAGATTCACTGAGGAGGCTAAACCCCAGCCATGCAATGCCTAGTCACAGGAGGATCTAAGATTCTCTAATCATCCTAGCTACATTTATATAGTGCTTATATGGCCGGGCATCATTCTAAGAATTTCACAGATACCATCTAATTTAATGCTCATTGCAGTCCTATGAGGTAGCTGCTATTATTATGACCATCACTTCACAGAAGAGGAAAACGAGGCACAGTGACCTGCCTCATGCAGCCATTAAGAAGTGAAGCTGGAATTTGAACCCAGACAGTTGGGCTGCAAGAATCAACTCTCTTAACCTCCACTCTAAATTGCCTTTCAGTTGTAGCAAGATTGCTATAAATAAAACTGCTTTGCCACTGAAAAGATCTGGCTAAATCTGATTTTTGAGACCAAAGTATTAATTATGTGACAGGGCATTTTTGCAAGTCTGTGATATAACACTACTTTTAGAATCGCAGCACTAAATTAGTTTGTCAAGGCAGACACTTTGAGACCAAAGTATTAATTATGTGACAGGGCATTTTTGCAAGTCTGTGATATAACACTACTCTTAGAATCGCAGCACTAAATTAGTTTGTCAAGGCAGACACTCACACACATATGGAAGCCAAGCTGCCTCCGAACCAAGCTTCAACCACCAGCCTCAAGCACTGCTTGGGAGACCTGTGAACCCCACCCACAGCTTCCCTTTGCAGTTGCCTCTGCTTTTATGCATTTCTCCTCTCTCTTATGGATCTCTCTCTTATTTTTCCCACTATGATTAGAAAGACCTTCAACTTGGATCCCAGTGCCTAAGGCTTTTAGTCTTTATCTGATGCAAGTACAATATGCCTAGATAAAAGCCTATGTATGAGAAACAAGGCTAAAATCCAGTATGAGACTCACATTGCAATACAAACACTTAATACAATGCATCTTGGAGAATAATTCACATAAGGAAGATTCAACTCAAATCTCTTCCAGCCCCCATTTGCTATTTGCTCTTGTCTAGTAGGGTCTGAGATGGCTTTGGGAGCTCCTGAATAGAGAGGCACTATGCATCTCTCCAGGCCTCTCAATCCCATCTAAGGAATAGCTTCTTTGGACCCACCCTCCTGCCCCAGCCTTCTGTTGATAACCCTTTTAAAAATGACTCACTGTGAGAATGGTAAGTGCATGAGGTTAGAATTTTTGTCAGTTTAATTCACTTCTATGCCCAGAACTGTGTCTGACATATGGTAAGTGCTCAGTAAATATTTGTTGAATTGATAAATACTATGCAACAACCTAGAAAATATACCATAGAAAAATGTTTTAAGAATAATACATTAAACGTTTGTTTTTGCGTAGAAACAGGAAAATTTAAAAGCACCAAATGAATAATAATTATAATATTGTATAAGTACTGCTAGTTAAAAGTAGCCTTAAAACATTTTTATGGGTAGTTAAAAGAGCTAGAAATTACTTCTGGCTGCAGACTTCGCTCATCAGATTCAGATGTCAGGATGCACATGAGCGGGTTGGTTGTATGCTAGAGCTGCAAACAGAAGCTGGGTCTGCTTGATCCTCCAAATTGAGAAAATCCACAAAATGCTTTTTTTGAAGGTTTGCTCTTCATAGAATTATCAATATACACCTGCCATCAGTCCTTCAAGACACCTTGCCCAAATGTCACCATCAAAGAGCTGACAACAAAAACATTCACTAAAAAATGATGAACTGGGGGGAGGCCTGAATCGGATGCAGTCTGTGTGAAGGCAGAATGGTTTAGTAATTAAGAGAGCAGATTCTAGAGACAGCCTGAAGGTCAGTCTTAGCATTCCTATTAACAACTACGGGTCCTTGGGAGAGAAACTTGTGCCTCAGTTCCTTCATCCGTTAAGTGAATTAGGACTAGGACCCACATCACAGGATGAGAATGAAAAGTGACAGGGCATGCAAAGTACCTAACAGTAGCAAGTCTTGAATAAAGATTCACCATGGTCGTTACGCATTCATGAACAATGGAGAGTAAGTATAAGAGCACTACAGTGAGATGTCCATTCCCAGGCAGTAGTTCTATGTGTTCATTTCCAGAGAGAAAATTTTAAAAAATATACTTCCTGTTTCTCAAATAAAAATATAAAATTGAGAATAAACAAGGGAGAGCTGTGGCAGTGAACAAACTTGCACCTCTTTCCCAAATGAGTGAAAGGTTAAAGTTTTCATGTTTTGCCAAAAATTGGTATACTTCCTATTCTTCAAAGCAAAGAGCATATAAACAAATTTGTAGAAATTTAACACAGAGATCTGGAATCAGAACAAATTTTGAAAAATGAGCAAAGTGCAAATATCAAACAGAATTTTTAAAATAAATGCAAGATCAAGTGAAGTAGAAATGTATTCTGCTAAGGAAACTTAAATCTTCCTATCCCTCGGGGAGAGGAGCTAGTTTCCTGCAACACACAATCCCTATTTCTTTCATGTGTCCGGGAACTATAAGCCAGCCCCACCTGGAATTTAGTTTGCTTACAAATAAACTTGTCAGTTTACCTTGAAACCTTTCTTCTCTCTACAGATAATTCTAAGTTAGGATCAGACTCAGTCACTCAGCTCTTTCATCAGAGAACTTGTACTGTATGTAGAGGCTGAACCATGTGAAACCACCTATATTCAACTGCCTTTGACCTACAAAAACAGCAGTTCCATATGGTTCAGCTTTGTTTGTTGTAAGCTGGAGGGATGCGGTCTTGGTGGTGTTGGGGAGGCAAAGAAGTCGATGGCTAAGAAGACATTTATTTCCTGTTAATGAATTTTTACTTCATCTCCTCGAAGCTGTCGCATCACAACACCAAGCACTTGTTAAGGAATTGCAACCCCTTCAAATGTAAGGAATTAAATTCTTAGCATTGATGAAAAAAGGGATGCTCACTTTGACAGCAGCAGTAGATCCATGATCCACCTGTCTAAGAAGGTGTAAGGAAGTGTAACCACTAACCACGTGAAGGAAACAATGGCTTCCTGCCTACTGTGCTGGGATGAAAGCCACATGTGTGACAGATGAACAAGTTATTCTGACAAACAAGACCGGGCAGTTATCTAGCATTTAAAGCACTACGTTTTCAGTCCCCTCCCCATAATCCACACCCTTCGAGTGAACCTTGCCCGGGCAGGCTTACTAAATAGTTGGGAAATGCTTGGATTATGAACCTACAGGAATACAAGGAGCAAGGAGCAAGCAGCTCACCCCACCGATTAGGCATTTCAAGCTCTTTGTCCTCCATCCCTCTCTCTTCTCGTCTCTCTTTCTGCTTTGGAATTCTCAGGAGAGTGTGACATTTGACTCATTCTGAGAGTGAACACTATATTTTCTGGCTTTCCTAATTTGAAAACCAGATGGCCCCTTCACTGACCCCAGGGAAGAGGAAAAACAACTTATCAACAATTTCATTTGGCTTCCACTTTTCATTTTCTAGTTTTCAAACACAGAATTCCATTATTACCTGTTATACATGCACCCTGGAAACAGTGGGAGCAGCCGGTGAAGCAGGCGGCTGGCACACCACTGCCTCTAAGGACCAAGCCTCATTTTCTCCCATCTTCACCCCTGGTCTCTGTCCCCATCACCACAAAAAGCAAAATAAAATTCTAAACTGTCAACTATGTTATATTGGAATTATTATTTCAAAATTTGCAGTAAGAAAACTGTGCATCAATCTTAGAGAAAATAAATGCAGAACATAGATTTTCCACATTGCAGCTCCAGCATTCCACAGGGATTTATAAGCAGGCAAATAGATGTCTGGGGAAGCTTCTGGGCTCAACTTTAATCATTCTGAGACAGAAACAGTCCAACAACCAGTCTGAACTGGATTTTCACTCTCTGTAACCCTTGTGGCATTCCAAACATTTCTAAGCATTAGGATTACATCATTTTCTCTTTTTTTTCCTTTAATACAAACAGCCATTATATTCCATTTTCACGACCTTTAAGTTCCCAATATCAAATTACCCAGCTGTTGTTTCAGTCTCTCTCAGTTGCTAAGAGATGGAGATGGTGGCAGACCAGACCAATTTTCCTCAAAGTAGAATTGCAAGTTGACATAAGACGGAACTAAATTCAGCCAAAGCACAATGAACCCAACAGTTGGCAGCCAGGCTGTGTGTCTTTTCACAGCTGCAGGAGACAGTTGGTTCAGAGATCCTCCTGCCATCTCTCTGCCAACAGCACTGCCATGTTTTCATGCATTCTCCAAAGTGCCTCTCAGCAAAGAGAGGCATTGCCATTTGCATTACTGGGATCAGTCTTCTGTAATATTGCCTCTCCTAGAATTAAATTCCACGGCTGAAGACCACAATCTTTTCTGAGCCAAGCCCGCCTTTAATAATAATAATAGAGAAAAACACTTGTAGTGAATGCTGTGGGCAGCATCTACACACTTGCTCCCGCCACCCCGCCTTCTGATCGAGGCACTTATTTCCCCAGCTGCCAGGAGTGTTTGCTGCTTATTGCTCTCAGCTGAGACCCTCCCTGGGAATTGCTCTCAGCTGTATCACGCAAGGTCACGCCCTTCCCTGGAAGCTTTCCATATCCAACGCCTGCTCAATGGGAGGGGGTGTAATTCCTGGGGGCATGGAGCAGCCTCTTTACAGTCTGGGTAGGAGTGGTTATGGCCTCTATTATAGCTGCACTGAGGTTCAGTTCCTCTCTCTGCTTGATTCGACTTCCCTCCTCTCTCAGACGTGCTTTTTCTAGGGCTCACCCCCCTCCACACACAAAAAAAGTACACACACACAAAAAACCTCCAGCATGCAGATCTCAAAGCCTCAGAATCTGCTTCTTGGGAACCCAACCTATAACAAAAAGAAAATTCTCAAACCTCTCATTTCTTTTACAGAACAATCCATTAGACTTCTGTATATTGAAGTCTGAAAGAAATCTCATAAAGACTATTTTTCTTGGTTTATTCATAACTGTGCCAGCAAAAGAGTCATAACCCAGAGGGCATGCTTGACACGCTGCAGCCTCTGAAGTGAAACAACACAAGGTTCAGTGTCTCATTCTCATCCGAACTCCAATTGTGGAGCAGTGTCAACAAAATTACTACAAAATGAAGGTAAATGAGACAGGTAACAAAACATAAGGACACTTTAGAGCCAGGATGAAGGTGCGGGTGTCAATTAAGGCTACTTGTGCAATGAAGACATTAGCTGCAGCCTTGATGGGGGGTACAGAATTCCATCTATCCAAACTGGGTGAGAGAATGTTGAAAGAGTTTACAATAAAAATTGAATAAAGGTATAATACACTCAGGGGACAGGGGATGCACTGGGTTGTGAAACTAAGTCCCAGCTGATAGCCATGGACTTGGATTTCCCCCCCAGCAAGGAGGACAAACTATAAGTAGGTTCAGCATGGTTAATCTGCAGCTTAGGATATGTTCTGGTCCACAGTGTCTTATCTCTACGTCTGTCCATAAATGGATTACAGAACTGGTAATGGATCAAATAACTTCTGGTTTCTTTAGTTGAGTGACTATAAAACCCTAGGAAAATATAGAAATGATGACATAAACCTAATCCATGGTTCTTTGTGCTAAATTTAGTAGTAAGTTTTGTGATTATGAAGATAATCTCTGTGATTTAAATTTTTGGAAACATTTCAAAGAATCTAAAATAAAACATTACCTCGAAGTTTTAATTTGAGATGTTTAATAGATATCATCCATAATTTTAATAAAGGTAAGAATTTGATTAATTTTGTAATGTAAAAGAACCTGGTGTATTGTAGTTATAAATTTGGTTTATTTCATTTTCTAACTTCATAGAAATATTTGGCTTAGGTTTCTAAGTCTATCCTATTATGTATTCTAAGGTATTTGAGATCATTAGATGAAATGTCTTAGAAAATTAAATTTGTGGACAACATTAATTTGTTATACCTACGAACTAATCGAACATTAACCAAAAAACATAGGCTGTGACTGCTGTTTTTGTAGTAAACTTGCTAGATTTATAATAGAAGAAAGAGATGAGTAAGATAAAATTAAGATTTAAGAAAAACCAAGGATTAAAATTTCCAACTTTAATAATAATACAAGCTCTCTTTCCTTTCTACTTCAGTTGTCAGGAATTATTTAAGCCTCACCTATTGTCTGTTCAAACTATGTTTTTCTCTATTACAGTAAATTTAAATATTTTGTTAGTGTTTGCATACCCTAAAATTTCAGAGTTGGCAATTTTCCTCTCAGCTGCTTTAAATGGTTCCCTGATAATGTTACCCTGGAGATGAAGCTGACAGATCCAGTAGGAAAGGACTATGCATTCTTTGTTCACTGGCTGATGTGAGCCCCAACAAGAGCAGTGATACAATTTACGTGAAATAAGCCATGAGTCAGGGAAGAAAATTGCATAATCTTTTCTGAGAATAAAATATTGTAAATTCAAAATTGTAATGAAACTTTTTAGTCTTGGTTTGACTGATGTTCAGTCTTTGGGGGTGGGGGTTTAAAACCTCTAAAACAGTGCTTCTCAAATTTTAATGTGCATCTGAGTCACCCGGGGATCTTGTTTCTTGTTAAAATGGAAGATGTCCTTGGGGATGGTGGGGGAGAAGACAAAGATCCCGCTGTTCCTAACGGATCCCAGGTGTTGCCTAAGCTTCCAGTCCACGGATCACTTGAGCAGCAAAGCTCTAAGCATCAATACCCCAGTTGCTGTTTTATGGCTTTTTTAGAGGTAAAGATTCTGTCAAGGGTGGTGGGGAATAATGGTATATAAGTGCTAACCCCAAACCTAACATGGCATCATTTTATATAAGTAATTAAATTTGGAGGAATTGATGTTTTGCCATTTAAAGATTTATTTGTTGAAAGAACAGCTTAAAGTAAATCAGCAATTTCCCAACATCTATAGGTTATTAAGAAATAAAAAGACATTTGACTTGAAAAGTGATAAAATATGTCATATGAATGTCAATAAATATATCAGTTCCAATCATTGGGTAACTGAAGGCATAATCCTTCATTTTGGAGACAGACATAATGCAATCTGTATTTCATAATTTAGAAATATCTTTAAGAGGCATTTTTTTGGCTGATAGGCCAAGTGATAGTTTCTTTTAATTAGCAAGGCAAGGAAAGATTGGAAAGATGTAAAAAGCTTGTTTCTCTGTCAGCACTAGGTGGAGCTACAATACAATTAAATGGTAAATGTATAGCAACTACCTTCCTTTGCCAGGATTCAATTAATGATTTAATTAATCACTAAGTCTTGCCTACTTGCTTTCAGATCAAAACTGCCTTGAGTTTATTCTACACAATACTAGACATGTTTAAAAAGTTTACTACTACTAAGAAATGCTAGGAATCTACTGGTAGTTTAATATGTCACCTAACCTAGCAGGGTTTTTTTAAATGTATGAGCATTTGTGTGCAAATGTGTTTTTTAATTCTTCTTACATGACTTGGGGTCATGTTAGTGGTCACAAAGTTTGTTAGACACTGGCATACAAAGGAGGCTGTGAAAATCTCCTCCCTTGGAGATTGCTTAAGAGCCACACAAAACCCTGTGTTGCTTTCCACAGGCCTGCTTCAAAGCAAGTTGATGAACTTGACCAGACAATATCTAGAAATTATTTCCTGGCACAAGGTCTCATGGCAGGACAGCAAAGCACTTCCCCAAAGCTGCATTAGTTCTGACAGTAAATCCCATGAGTCAGGGAGAAGTGACAAAACAGAGGAGGGATCAGCAATTTTCTAGTGGAATGCCTAGTTAATACCTCTTCCAACAGTGTCACTACAGAGTTTAGGACAATCTGTTTTTCACACTCTACGAAGCAGAGATTAATTTGGACTAAACCTGCCTATTATTCATATCTTATTAAGAATCACTTGAAACAAACACCTAATCTCAGTACCCTAGGAATAATGATGTTGACGAAGGTGGTATAGCATTGTTGGAGCGAAGGGGGCACGTCCAACTAGAATGCAGGATATCCCAGGACTGACAAGTTTTTGGAGGTGGTTGTGGTAATGATAGTGCTTTGACCAGGAGAAAACAATGTGAGGGTCTGGAGTACACAGGAGAGAGAATGAAGGGACAAAGATGGGAGGTGGGAGGACAACAAAATAGACAATTATTCCTTGGTATCCATGGGGGAGTGGTTCCAGGACCCCAAGGATACCAAAATCTGCAGATGTCAAAATCTTGTATACAAAATGGCATAATATTAACATATAACCTACACACATCCTTCTCTATAATTTAAATCATCCCTAGATTACTTATTATAATACCTAATACAATGCCTACATATCACTTCATAGTACTGTGTGTGGCAAATTCAAGTTTTGTTTTTTGGAACTTTGTGAAATTATTTTTTTCCAAGTATTTTCTATCCACGGTTGGTTGAATCCATAGATGTGTAACCCATGGATACGGAGGGAGGGCCGACTGACCCAGAAACAAAAGTCCTGTTTTGCAGTTTTCTGTTAAGTCATGGTAGCACAGATGTATGAACTAGCAGAGACCTTCCTAACACTTGATCTAAGCAAGAGAGGTAACATCCAACCATATCCTGTGTAGTGGATTGGATTATGTCCCCCCAAAATTCACTGAAGCTTAAATTTTGTCCCCCAAGTTTCATATATTGGAAGCTTAATCCCCACTGTAACTGTTGAGGGTGGGGAGCCCTATTATGGTAATGGAAAGGTGGGGCCTTGAAGAGGTGATTGGATTGTAGGACCGTGCCATGGTGAATGGATTGAAAATGGTGGTCGGGGGTGTGGTTCTGAGGACTTTAAAAGTAGAGAGAGGAGAATCTGTCTCTCTCTTTTGATGGAAAGGTGGGGCCTTGAAGAGGTGATTGGATTGTAGGACCGTGCCATGGTGAATGGATTAAAAATGGTGGTCGGGGGTGTGGTTCTGAGGACTTTAAAAGTAGAGAGAGGAGAATCTGTCTCTCTCTTTTGCTCTCTCTCTCTCTCTCTGCTTCCACCATCTTGCAATGTGACACCCCTGGGTTACTGTCATCACCACCACAGGGACTTTGGACTTCGCAGCCTCAGAAACTGTAAGCAATAAATTTCATTTTTTTAATCACCCAGTTTCAGGGTGATAAGCAATAGAAATGGACTAATACACCCTGCAAGCACAGGCTGCCTAAGCACAAAACTCTAAACTTGAGTTAACAAGGTTCCTTGCCTCAAGGAGCTCCCAATCTAGTGTTTCTGTGCTATATTAACAGAGGTGGGCTAACCTTCACTACATGAAAGAGCAAGACATTGTCTCACAAGCCTTTGGTGTATTTATTTCCCAGATATGGAAAGCAAGAGATGAAAAACTAAGTCCAACAACTCAAAAGACATAGAGTAAGGAATATTTGGGGCATGTAACTAACTCTGCTGAGTATGTAATTTCATTTCCTCGTCACTGATGTCATCAGTAAATATTAATAGAGTATTCACTGTGCTCAGGGTGCCAGTGTTCCTCTCAGTTTTTGAGTAGAAAAATCACAAGGCTGTGTAGTTTCCAAAGGCTATTGTCTGTGTCCTATCCTAGGACTACCTCATGAGAGTTTCCTCTGCTGGATCAGTTTATCTAACTCATCTGAGTCCATCTCTTTGAAAGGGAGGTGATCCTTAGGGTGAAAATGAGGGAGGAGGATGATATCTACAGCACAGCCAGGAAGACAAGGGCTATAAAGCAGTTGGAAGTCCCTTGAAGGATCAAGAAAGGACTAGAAAGAAAAGGAAACATGGAAGGGTGGAAAGGCGAAAACAGAAGGAAGTAGAAACTTAAAGCAAATAAAGCTAGGGAAAATGAACATTTAATGACAGGAGGAGAGAAATGGAGAGGTGAGCCCTGAATGTAAGGTGAGGAAAAGATTGGAGGTCTTGTTGCAAGGTAAAAAGTGTGATTCTGCAGGAGTCAAAGATCAACTTGGGATTCTGAGCTCTTCCACACTGGGAAGAGCTACCCAAACCACCAAAGATAAGAACCATCTCTGCTTTTTAAGACAGCATGGTTTAGACAAGCAGAATGAAGATATAGTGTCAGAGATGTAGTTACATGTCCAGGAAGAGATGATCACCTCTCTAAGATCCCATTTCTTGTCACGAGTGTGAGCATGCTTTTGGTGCAGGTTTGTAAAAAAAAATCTTATATGAATGTTAGTGATTCTATCTTTTAAACTTTATTATGAAAATTTTCGAACATGCAAATGCAGAAAGAACAAGATTATGCACTGCCATGTACTCAACACCCAGTGATCACAGTCATCAGCCCTTGGCCAGTCTTGCTTCACATGTTCCCACCCACTCCCCTGACCTCAAATTCTACTGAAGCAAATCCTAGACAGCCTTTATTTCACCTAAATAATATTTCAATATGTATTGCTAAAGACAAGAACTCTTCTTTTCTAAACACATCCATAATACTATTATACTTGCACAAAAATTAATTTCTTAATATTGTCAAATATCCAATCAGTGCCCATATTTCCTCAATTTTCCTATGTATCTTGTTTTTACAGCTTATATTTTGAATCAGGATCCAAACAAGCTCTTAATTTGTTTCTTATATCTCTTTTAATCTATAGGCTTCCTCTCTCTCTCCCTCTCTCCTGGAAATTTTGTCGAAGAAAATAGGGTTGTTCGTCCTGTGGAGCTTCACACAGTCTGGGTTTTGCTAATTGCAAGCCCGTGGCATTATTTAACACATTCCTCTTTTTTCCATATTTCTTGGAAATTGATAGTTAGATCTAGAGGCTTGATTATATTCAGGTTTCTTTTTCTTTTGGCAAAACTAATACATGGATGGTGTTGTGAAGGTTTGTCAGGCATTGCATATGGTTGTCTTTATTTTTGTGATTATATCAGCCGATGATAATCACTGCCAACAGTCCTTACATGGATGTTTCTCCAATCATTTTGATTACTTAACATCGGTGTTGTGAAGGTTTGTCAGGCATTGCATATGGTTGTCTTTATTTTTGTGATTATATCAGCTGATGATAATCACTGCCAACAGTCCTTACATGGATGTTTCTCCAATCATTTTGATTACTTAACATACATTCTGCAGGCGAATCCTCAGTAACCACTCATGGAAACAATATACCCTAATTTCTTGCAAGTTTGTCTGTGGCCTTTATACTTGAAGTTGAATTTGGCTGAATCCTTAGAACCTATTTTCCCTCCCCGAGTATCCTAAATATGTTACTTTGTTGTCTTCTGGAAAAAAAATCTGCTGACAAAAAATTCTGGTGACAATCTGATGTTCTTTCCCTTATTAATGACTTGGTTGTTTAGCCTGGATGACCCTAGAATTTTATTTTAATTTTATTTTTCCTTTTTCTGGCCCAATAGTTTTTAGTTTTCGGGGTAGACTTTCTTCCTCATATGTGTAGTGCGTTTCCAATGTATAATTTTAAATCATTAAATTTATTTCAGGAATGTTTTCACAAAGCAGAGATATTCCTATTTGCTCTATTCCCTGTTTCAGTTTTCTTTCTTGGGGATTCCTATCAAGCTTGTGTTGAATCTCCTTGGCAATCTGCCTTTATATATCACTTTTTTCTCAAATTTTTTTTTTGTCTCTTTATTTTTTTACTGAGGTGTAGTCTACATATAGTAGAATTCACCCTTTATGAGAGTACAGTTTGGCAAACATTGGCAAATGTAAACAGTAGTATGACTAAGATATACAACATTTCCATTACCCTGCAAAATTTCTCTCATGTCTTCTTGCAGTTAATTGCCTCCCCGTCACCCACATATAGATGCTTCCATCTCTAGCAACCACTCATCTGTTTTCCGTCCCCATATTTTGCCTTTTTTTGGATGTCATTTAAATGAAATCACACAGCATATAGTCTTATGTCTGATTTATTTCATATAGCATACTGCTTTGGAGATTTATTCATGTTGTTACATTTATAAGTACTTCATTCTTTTTATTGCTAAGTAGTTCTCCTTTATAAATAAAATTTTCTTAATCTTTTCACCAACTGATGGGTATTTGGTTCATTTCCATTTTGGGGCTATTATAAGTAAATCTTTTCTTCTCTCCATATTCTATTTTTCTTAAGGTATTACCTGTTGTGTTTACTTGCCTTAGTGTTTCTTCTTTCTAGTAGTCTTTATTCCTGAAATTATTTTTCTTTGTAATTCTCATTCTTTTCTGAGTCTTTTCACCTCTGTTTTAAAATCTCCCTTCTCTTCAATTATCATATTTCTGGGTTTTTCTAATTCTGATTCATGTTTTTATTCCATAGCTTCTATCATTTTCTTAATTGCTTTTGGGAATATTAAATATCATTTTCATATGTTTTGTAGGCATATGTTTCTGGCAGGCTTTCATTGTCTGTAAAGATGTTATTTTGTTCCTATTCTTTTTCAAAAAATAATAATTTAATATGGTAATTGACATTTTCTGTTGCTCATTTTCTTCATTACTATTATGGCTACTAATAATACTTTTAGGGACATTTGCAATTACAGATAATACAGGAAAACTTCCTAAGAAAAGAATATACAAAACTAAGTATAGCATCAGTGACACATATAATTACATAGCTTCTGTCATCTGTAAAAAGTAGGTAACATTATTACTGTCCATAAATTTCATAGTCAGTATTTATCCTTACTTTACTGAAGAAGAAACTGATACACAAAAATTTAAAAGCTTCTTCAAGTTTATGGCAAGACAATATTACAACTGTAAGCTCCTAATTATCAGACTATACAAAGGTACTTCAAAAAGTTCATGGAAAAATGGAATTAAAATGTGGTATGGATTTTTCCATGAATTTTTTGAAGACCACTTCTATATAAAGATGTACATAATTGGAACAATGATCCTTCTCCTAACCCAAAGTATTTTTTTTTCTAAGTAGAATAGGTAGATTTTCCTCTACTGTAGGTTCCTTTTTTAAAAATGAAAGCAAATTTGAAAGATTTCTGACTGCTAATACTGCTTTGGAGTGGTAAAAGAGTTGCCACCTTGAACAAGTTAACTTTATTTTATATACTTATCTGTATTTACCAAGGCTTTTCATTGATGCTAATGTGCTATCAAGTAGGCAAGTGAAATAAATGTGACCTAGGTCATTGGGGAATACCTGTTGCAAAACCAATGGAATCCCTAAATGGCAAATTAAATAATTGTGAGTTGCTGAAATGATGTCCGGGTCAGCCTCGCAAAGTTAGGGGAAGGAGGTCTCAGGCAAGCGAACAGAAGGGAAATGTTTAAATTCTCTATTTTGGTGAAACATGGGTCCCAATTATATAATTAAAGTTTGTGGCCTCTGAACAGAGATGAAAATGCCAACAGGAAGAGTTCAGAAATTTCATGTGTGTGGCACAGATGGAAGCACGTGGTCCAGAGGCCGGGCCCTGTCTGCGCAGCTTCACCAGGCGCCTGAACCTGAAAATGCCAACAGGAAGAGTTCAGAAATTTCATGTGTGTGGCACAGATGGAAGCACGTGGTTCAGAGGCCGGGCCCTGTCTGCGCAGCTTCACCAGGCGCCTGAACCTTGTCAGGATGTCAGCCCCGGCAGCACACGGGAGGAATTTCCAGTGTGGTCATGACACAAGTATCTTTCTGTTTGGTTTCACTCTCTCATCTAGCACTGTGTTGAAGTACTGAAGTTGATCCTAGATTAAAAAGGAGCTTGAGGTTTTTTGAGTTCTGCCTGCCCCAGCACATTGCTGAGTATGACAGGGAGGGAATGCTCTCACCATATTTTCTATATCAAGAACTCTAAGTTATCCAAGGCAAGTTTCTAATTCTGACCTCCCTCTACTCCACATCAGGGCCATTTGAGGGCCAAACAGTGAAGCAGATAAAATAGGATGCAGAATCCTCATAACCTCTGGATGCTGCTAAAAATGCCTGTTGCCAGGCGAGCTTCACACCTTCCCCTCCCCAAACTTACCTCTTCTATATCAGATTTCCTCAGGCCCTACTCGGTAGATGGTAAGCTCCTTTCAGTAGACAAATTCAGTGGTTCTCCAACTTTGTCCTCACCTAGAAACCTCTTTTGTTAGCTTTTTCATTATATCCAATTCCTTTCTACAATAAACCCCATGCTTTGGAAGATTGTAGCTGCTGGACAATTTATTCAGAATTTATTACTTTCTTTTTCCATGTTTTTCCTTTTATCAATGACAATATAACTGCTGCTCAGACCTCCCTGACCAATATGAGATAAGAGGTGTTAGTTACCTCATGGACTTGATAGAATTTTAGACAAAAGCCAAAAAAGAAATGTCAGTCTGTGAAGCCATCAGGCATTCTGAAGCTTCAAAAGTAGTTTCAAAAATATCATGTATTTGGTTATCACACGTTGAAGATCATTGGTTTTTTTTCATATTAAATTATTTCTCCTCAGGCGTATTATTCCCTCTTCTCGGATAAGATAATATCTTTTCTTTGATTACAATGCATATAATTATTAGCACTAAAGAAGTAGCAAGTTCATTAAGAGCTAGATTTCAGGTCCATGGACATGACCCAGTTCTCAGAGTCTGATCATGACCAGCCCTACCGGCCACCCATAGATATGACACAATTTAAGATACCTATTTTGAGGCAGATATTTTGACCCAGCCATTTGACAAAACATTATTGAACCGCAACATAAGCTTCATTGATTTAGATTCCACCTGCACCAAAATTATTTCTTTCAATTTGAGAGCATAATTTCATTTAAAAGGCTTGCTATCAGCTACATATTTTTGTTATCTGACAATGAGACAAAAAAAATCTTGCATGTGTACTTCACATTTGTATTTGGTGATTTGTTTAAATAGTATTATAGCTTTTTACTCAGTACTTTGGGTTTTGTAAAAAAAAAACAATTTTGATCTCTACTTTTTGTTCTTTTTGAAGTCAAAATTAAGCTACATTTCTACTTTTTTCTTCATTTTGAAAAATTTGCCAAATTAAATGTGATGGCATTAAGGACATTCCAAGTACTACAGGACTGCTCAGCATTAAAATTAAATTGTGGTGAATGTTGCTTTCCATACAAATGGCACTGTGATAATTTTTAGACCAAATTCCATGAGTCCTATCAGCATTAGCACTACTATTGTACCTGCTTTATAATCAAATATACTCATGCATTTATCAAATCTTAAGCACTTCGAGATTTTTGAAAAGCATATGTATCTGCCCTTTTATGCATTTGCTCCTCCACCACTAAAAAAGCAGAAGCAAATAAACAAAACACCTTCAGCTCTTAAAAAAATTACCAGGTAAAGGTTAGAACAAAATCCTTTCTTCTATCCCTACTCTCATCAAAGTGGCAACTCTAGGGCCGGCCCGGTGGCGCAATGGATAGTGCGCCGCTTGGGAAGCGCGGCGGCGCTCCCGCCGAGGGTTTGGATCCCACATACAGACCGGTTCCCGCTCACTGGCTGAGCGAGGTGCAGGAGCAACACCGAGGGTTGTGATCCCGTGGCCGGTCCCGGTCCGGTACGGGCGCGACACTGAGGGTTGTGATCCGTGACCGGTCATGAAAAAAAGACAAAAAGGAAAAAAAAAAAAAAAAGAAAGTGGCAACTCTAGTATGTTCTTCTTTGGTCAATCACCTTCTCCCACCAACCCATTTTATCTAGGCAGATGCACAGTCAGTCAGTAAACTCAGTCACTTGTTTAGGATTTGTGCTTCATGTACTTCCAGAGTAGGTTTGGGGCAGGTTACAAGTGTTATGTAATTTAAAAACATGACAACTGATAAAAACAGATCACAGTAGATCTACTGGAGATAAAGGGGACAGGGACTGCAAGATTTACCATATTTTTTTCCCCTAGCATTAACATCACAAAGGAAAATCTTGAAGTGAGTTAATTTTCCTCTAAAAAAAAAAGGGGGAGAGGGCAAGCAAATTTATTTGCAAATTTATTTTCAATCAAGGATTTCTTGGAATTTTGAGTAAACCATGCTTGATGACAAGTTAGCAAATACAACTTGATGTCATCCCATTTGTATATTTTTGCTTTTGTTGCTTGTGCTTTTGAGATCTTATCCAAAAAATCCTTGCCCAGTATTCCACTGTATAATTCTTATATCCACATCATCACACTATCCAACCACTGCATATTAAAAAAAAAAAAAAAAAAAAACACAAAACCAACTTTTTTTAATTGAAACGTAATTGATTGTACATGTCTGTGGAGTACAGCATTGAATATCAATACCTGTGTGCAATATGTGATGCTCAAATCAGGATAATTAGTGTATTTAACATTACACAATGTGATCATTTTTTGTGGCCCTTTACAAATTTCTCAGTAATCCTCCTCCACCTCCCCCTTTTGCACCTCTGGTAACCTCAGCACAAACCAACTTTTAAATGAATAAAAGAAAGAAAATAATTTAACATAAGGAAGCGCTTATGTTGGGGAAAACAACCTTGTCCATTCCAAATCTATAATTATCTGCCTTTTTAAATTATATAGCAAAAGAAAAATCTTTAAAAAACAAAACTCTTTAAACACCTAGAAATGTGTATTATCTGCATGTTTTCATGTCATGGAAAATCAAAATTTTTACTGTAATTTATCTTCTTGTTGGTCTGCTCCAGCAAACTATTACTCCTTGCCTTGTATTACCTCATTTTTTTACATCTTGATAGTTGAAAATATCAGCAAGTGCAAGATCAAGTATTGCCATGCATGTAAGGCCCTGCAGCATAGCACAGGAGTCAGTCATGGCCACATGAAAAGCTGTGCTCTGCCCAGAAACCTTGCCAGCCTTTGGTTCCTGTCAAAGGACAAGCATTCTCGGTTGCATTCCAGCACATGACTTGCTGGAGGGGTTCTGCCCTTTCTAAATTTAAGAGTTCTACTGCTTCTTAGAAGACCTCAATGCAAAGAAACAGGCCATCAATCTTAATTTCTCTAAGTTATTTTTTGCTAGCAGCTATTGGACATTCAAAAAATGCCAGTGAAAAGAGAGATCCTGAGGGGGCCAGCTGGGAATAGACACTCAGGGAAAGGACTTTGAAGGCATGTTCAGACAGTGCTGGGAGGACTTGGCCATCTGGTTGGTTTTCCAGGCTGGACCAAATCTCCTGCATAACTTGAGGCTGTTTATACTCATGGTGTCTTATGTAAAGTCATAAAGTGATTAAAGTTCAAAGATGAGCTAAAGACAGAGACTCTGAGATCTTCACCAAAAAATTTGTTTCTTAGGAATACTGTCTAACTTGGATGCCATTCATGAAGACAGATTTGATTTGGCTTAAAGAGTAAGTTTGAAAAATTCTATTATCACTACAGGAATTTCAAGTGGCTAGTCACAATTTGGCAGCCTCACTTTCAAATGACCCACTTAGTCTATACAAGCATTTATTTCAAGGATAAACTTCTTGATAAATATTAGTTATCAAACTAGATTACAGCACTGAGATTACTTTCATCTGAGGATTAGTAAAAATCCTCCCACTCCGAGCTAGCATTTATTTCAAGGATAAACTTCTTGATAAATATTAGTTATCAAACTAGATTACAGCACTGGTTTAACTTTCATCTGAGGATTAGTAAAAATCCTCCCATTCCGAGCTGCATCATTTAGAGCTGTGGAATATAGTGGAAAGGACACTAAGCAGGGTGTCAGAAATCTTCTGAGGTCTAACCTAGATGCTGCCACTTGTTAGCAATGTGAACCTGATAATTTATTTCACTTCTCTGAGGCTCTGCTTTCTTATTTGTTGAAAGCGGAGTAAAATTGGATGATTTCTCAGTTTTCACTCTATTCCGACATTAAAACAAAAATGATCCCAATTCTCTAAATGTCCTTTATGGAAAATCCTACCCTCATATTGGTGTGCTTGTGCCTATAATAATAAATGACGTTTCTGAAGCCAGAGTTCTCTTTCTATGAGGAGGTCTTCAAAGGTCATGCTCTCTTCACCAACAGCAATACTATCGCTGTCGTTCCTTATTCTGAGTGTTAAACTAGACGGTAGAGGATTCAGGGTCCCTGATGTCCATTCTTACAACCAACATGCAGCTTAATAATATGAGTACCATACATGACAGTAACTTTTTAAAAAAATTATTCACATATATTATTTCATTTGTACTTCATAACTACCTATTAAGGTAAGAGGTAGGTATCATTATTCCTACTCTGAATGGAAAAATTAAGTGAGACAGAGAGTGTAGTAGATTGACTTATGTCCCTTAAAACTCATTGAAGCTTGAATTGTGTCCCCCAAATTTTATGTATTAGAAACTTAGCCCCACTGTGACTGTTGGAAGGGTGGGAAATCCTATTATGGTAATTGAAAGGTGGAGCCTTGAAAAGGTGATTGGATTATAGGACCATGCAGTAGTGAATGGATTAAAAATGGTGGTCAGGGGTGTGGTTCCGAGGGCTTTAAAAGAAGAGAGTCTGTCTTCCTCTCTCTCTCTGCTTCCACCATCTTGCAATGTAAGACCCGTGGGTCACTGTTGCCACCACCAGATGGACTTTGGACTTCCCAGCCTCAGAAACTGTAAGCAATAAATTTCATTTTCTTTATAAATCACCCAATTCAGTGTACTTTGGTATAAGCAACACAAACGGACTAATACAGAGAGGTAGGGTGATTTGGTCCAGTACATATAAATATACTATTACAATCAACCGAATGAATATTTATTGACATAGTAGTCTCTGGAGGGCAGCTCAGCAACATGTTCCAAAATGTACAACATACATAGCCTTCGATTAAGCAATTTCAGTTTTAAATATTTTAGACAAGTACACAAAGATGTACCCTCAAAGATAATAATTAATTATAAAACTTTTTATAATAACACTTAATAAAACTTTTTATAATAGGGAAAAAATAAAAGCAATCTATGCAGTAGTCCCCCCTTATCCATAGTTTCACTTTATGTGGTTTCACTTTCTACAGTTTCAAATACCTGCTTTCAACCAGGGTCCAATAATATTAGATGCAAAATTCCAGAAATAATTCATAGGTTTTAAACTGCACACCATTCTGAATAGCATGTGGAAATCTTGAGCCATCCTGCCTGGTCCCACCCAAGACATGAATCATTCCTTTGTCCCGTGTATCTACCCACCTGTTAGTTACTTAGCGGCCATCTGTTATCAGATCGACTATGATGGTATACAGTGTTTGTGTTCAAGTAACTCTGATTTTAATTAATAGAGGCCCTAAGTGCAAGAGCAGTGTTGCTGGCATATTGTTATATTTTATTGTTAGCAATTACTGTTAATCTCTTACTGTGCCTAATTTATAAATTAAACTTTATCATAGGTACATATGTATAGAAAAAACATAGTATATGTAGGATTTGGTACTATCTGCAGTTTTAGGCATCCACTGGGAGTCCTGGAACATATCCCCCGAGGACAAGGGGGTACAAATGTATATCCATCAATAGGAAACTAGGAATATAAATTAAGGCATTCATAGGCAGTAGAATATTATATAGCATTAAAAAAATGATATATACAGCTATAGTTAATAAAATAGAAATATGGCCACAAATTAATTTTTGAGTTAGAGAAATGAGGTGGGGAAAATACAGTTAAAACATTGATCAGGCTATCCAATAAAACTCTTTGCAATTACAGAAATGGTCCTCTGTGCTATCCAGTACAGTTGCCACTAACTGCACTTCAGATGAGGCTAATGCAATGACGGAACCGAATTTTTCTTCAGTTTTATTTAATTGTAATTGATTTAAATTTACATAGCCACATGTAGCTAATGGCTACCATAGTGGACAGCACAAAAGACTTAGTTATTTTATGTGTTACATTGTAATCAGGAAAAATATATATATAATATTTTGTTTAAACATCATCAACAACAACAACAAAATCAACCAATCTGTATCTAGGAGACAACCAGATAAAGGAATAAACTAGTCAACAACAGCTTTACCTAAAGAGCTTCTGTGCCTGCAGCATGAGGCTTATGTGCATGGTTTCCATACCTGGGCATGACTATGCTAATTTGGCAAGTTTCCTAGATACTGGTCCACATACTAGCAAATAAATAACTTTATGCCAAGAAAGCTATATCTTTTGTGCTAGCTGTGCAGAATAGGCCAGAAACAAAGAGTGATAAATGGAAGGAAGCAGAAAATGGAAGCTGGAGCACTGAAAGCAAAACCAGATTTGAGAAGGACGATAAATTATTCAATTCATTGAATGGATTTGTAGTAATTAGGAAGATCATGTTTTCTACTTACAAGTTTTGATTATATCAAAATGTACTGAAGCAACAAAATATCTCATTTTCTCATAAACCAGCCAGTATAAAATTCAGTCTAGGGGAATCATACAAACCTACTAAAGGCTAATTTGACTTTTAGACCTGCACAAAGCAGGAGGGATGTTTGTTTGTACAAAGGTATTCCCAAACTCCAATCTATTTGCAAATATAAAACAATAGAATTAACCAGTTTTTCCACTACCAGATTAGATAAATGAAACATAATAACAAAACCACTTTCTCCATTTGTGTTATCAATGTTTTTCTATTATAAACAAGATATAGCAAATATGTTCATATAGAAGGCTTTTTTCTATGTTTAAAATTTTAAGAAGCCTTCTTAAGCACTGAATTTGCCCAAATTGTAGTGTTCTTAACAGTAAGACTATAATTAACCTCAATTAATTGGATCCCCTCTCATTCCATTTTTTAGGAGAGCCTTCTTAAGCACTGAATTTGCCCAAATTGTAGTGTTCTTAACAGTAAGACTATAATTAACCTCAATTAATTGGATCCCCTCTCATTCCATTTTTTAGGAGAGAAAAAAAATCCCCAGAAAAGATAGCAAAAAAAGGAGAAAAGTTAGAGTGTAAATCTCTTAATATATCTAAATCTATACTACTCTATTATGTGAAAATGAAGTTCCAGGTGATAACTTTAAAAATTGCAGTAACCTTAATCCTGAGAAAGATTTAGGTATGTTCAGTACTACGCATTTGAAATTTGAGGGAGAAAGTGGAACTAATACATAGAAGAAATTTTTTATAACATGATGTAAAATAAAATTTATTTTTATTTCATTATGTTAACTAAAAATTTCAAACAAAATATGTTCTGTCCCTAATAAGCTTTGTTAATTAAGACTTTATTTTATTGTGTTTTAATGACCAAAAGCAAATTATAGAAGAGTATATTATGATTGGTAGTATATATCATTGCCACAAATCTAACACACACACACACACACGTCCTGCCATAGTCACAAAAGCAGCAAGCAATGTTCGAACTAGGAAATAATCATAATCAGAACTACTAACATTTATGCAGTATTTGAGAGATTTCAAAGAATAATAATTACTTCCTTTTTACAACAGCCTTTAGAGGAGGATATTTAGAGCTAAGGAAATTAAGGCTCACATAAATTACTAAATTCTTGATGACTGACTTCTAGTAGCAGAGACAGGGTCAGAACCAGGCCTGCCATCTCCACATCCTGGGGTCTGTCCACTCTGCTTCACTCTTGGCATGGCCAGCAGGCAGCGAGAAGGCTTGAAGGTGGGGATGACAACTGTCACTGATTCGAAGAACTCCCAGTCCAGCCTTAAAAGCTGGTTGATACTACAGAGGCATCAAGCTTTCATTGCTCCCAATGTGCTTCTGAAATCATTGCAGCAGCTTGAACTAAATGAGCCACTGTCAAGAAAAGGGACCAAGACACCCCACTATACTCTATAAATTCTTAGAAGACAGCCACAACCCAGTTTTAAGAATACATCAACTGTTTTAGCAGTTACAACCTATGTGCTTGGAATCTAGTTTTTTCCACGTGAATTAGATTAGCAGTCCTCAAACCACAGGACTCAAGGTAAAAACTGGCATTTTATTGGCAAGGTCTCTTTCTGAAGACTTTTCCTTCCATCATCTACCCTATACAGGACCAGAGCACTCTCCCCCACCAAAAAACCTTTGCTAAAATAGCGTCTGGGATGTATTCTTGATGTGAATGTAAGCTAATGCATTACTTACTCATCTCAATGGCATTTATTGTTCATAAATTATTTATTTTAATATTTTAATGCTTTAGCTCTAATTATAGAAAGAAAGCTTTTGTAGAGAGTAAAAGAAAATCAGGCATTAAAGAGCAGGTAGGGAATTTTTTCAAGGTGAAGATCTCTCCTGAAATCCCACCTCCTACCTGGGACTGGGGGCTTCCCCAAAGCTGCTGACGTTCATATATGTGAAGAAATGTAATGCAAACAAGAATCTAGATGGCTATTTTCTACTGAACATAACACAGTGGAATCGAGTGTGCATTCTACATATTTCTCTTTCTCTCTCAGACCCTTCTCATTTTGGAATCAGGAAAAAGTGAACTTGATAACCAGTATGGTAGAGTATACTACAGGCATTAGCTTTATGTAACCCCTGTGAATGAGTTTCAAAGGGTATCTTGAAATAGTAAGCAAAATATTATGGGCAAGTGTGTGCAATGTCTTGAAGAGATGGTTTATAGTTTTCATCACATTCTCGAAGAAATTACTAATATCAAAAGACTTTAAGGTTAGAAAGACATTTTTTTCCTAGCTCTACCACTTCCTAGCTGCGTGACCTTAGGCAAGTCAATTAACCTCTCTGTGCCTCAAGTCCCTCACCAGAGGGCCGGGTATTATTGCAAGAATTAACTGAGATAATGCATGCAGAGCACTTTGAGGAAAACAAAGCATAAAAGTCAGGTGGCTGGTTATTATTATTATCAGAATAAAGAACTTGAGAAACTTTAAGAGAAAGAAAGAGTCCTCACCCAGATGCAGAAAGAGGAGATGGGGAATCAAGGCCACACACTAGGCAGATTTTATAGTTTGCTTAGGGTGTGCCTGGTTATCTTTGCAAAATGTTAGGGCTGGAAGGTGCCTTACAAATTTTACAAATGAAAAAGCTGAGACCCAGAAAAGGGAAACATTGCCACATCATAAAGTTAGCAACAGAACTTTGATGCCAAATTTTGGTTCTAGTCCATGCAGTTGAGAACAGAGAAGCTGCCATTGAGGTATTGTTGCTACCTCAACTACACACCAAAACCACTCAAGTTCATCTGATTTATAAGCATTTTTCCTCCCTTAAAAGAGGACCTTTGCTTCCGTATATCATTAGTCAAGATGTCAGTGCATTTCATTTCTAGTTCTTCCCCTTTTGCTTTCTTTACTACTGAAAAACCAGTGTGCAAGGGTAGATTTATGACTGATTTAAATATGTCAGTGTACCTGTTTTAACCTTTGAGACCAAGACTCCTATCGTAGGAGCTGTTAGAGAGAATGCCGTGAGCACATTCCCATTCCAGCTCTCACCCGCACAGAGAATAGATGTAAATGAATATTAAGCTGCCAACTAGTCCAAGATGAGTTAGATTCATAACTCAACCTCAAATATGAAGATGTCACACACTGGAAATTGTGAAGAATTAAACTGATAAAGGACTTTCATAGGGCTTCAAGATTTATGTTGGCCCAAACTTCAGGTTATATTAACTGGAGTCTGCTGTCTTTGAAGAAACTTAATTAAGGTTACTCAACACCTCATTCTTATTAAGAAAGATGTCAAATTTTGCTCTAAGTTAATTCCAGCAAAATCCTGCTTTTTTGGACAAACCCTAAGCTCAAAGCTCATATGAATGATTATACTAATTTGAAAATGCTTATGAATGCATTTTATTATTTCTCTGGAATATCCTTGGGAAGTTATCGCTGGGATACTAATGACACTTAGAGACAGCAGAAAGAAAATTTTAAAATGATGATGTGAGAATTCAATCAGTTGGCCAAAAACGTGTTTGCAATTTTGCACAAAGAAGTAGGAGAACCTGCCCTTAAAACACTCTTAGACTTGATTGAGGTAATTATAAAACAACAAATGAAAACAGCAAATAAGAATGCAAGGTAGTAAACACTGGTGCTAAATTATGGATCAAGCGAGGAGGCTTTCTCAGAGCAGTGTGGGCTGAGCGGTGAGAGAGGAGTTGTGTGCTAGCCTTTGGATCACTGGCTTGAAGTTAGATGTGGATGAGAACGCAGTGGTCGTGAGTATAGAATTCCTGCTGTGATGTCTAGCTAGGGTCATGATACAAGGAAAAAAACAGTGATTTTAAATAGCTTCAGTCTGGAGTAAGATTTCTTTTGGGCTATCTTTGTCTAATAAGTGCACAAAAATATCAATAAGAGATCATATATAAACAAAGAATTTAAGTTTGGTGAGGAGTAAAATACAATACATTGACTTTTTAAAATAAAAGCAGACACCATAAAATTCTATTAAATAAATGCTTAGGCTTTATAAAGCCTTGTGCTTTAAGCTTCAGTAAATTTGTTCTGGAAATCTGCAACACATTTATGAAATTGCATTTTAAAAGATGTACTGAATTTTAGAATAACCACATTAAACAGCTACAAAATATTTATTATTTATGGTCCTGTGACAGGCAAAAAATATAGTTGTTTGTAGAACTGCAGGAAATGCTAAGCCCAGTCATTATTAAAAACCTAAAACAAAAAAAACAGATGTCTGCCAGGTCTCAGAGAATTCACCATTTTTTCTAATGTAATATATTTTTACAAATTTACAATTTAATTTATGAAATTTTAAAAAGAAATACTATTTTTTTCAACTACAGACACCTCAGGTTTATAACTAATAAGAGATACATGTAGATCACAAGAAGCAGAAAGGAGAAAAGTGGAAAGGAAAGCATATAACAAATTTACAATTTAATTTATGAAATTTTAAAAAGAAATACTATTTTTTTCAACTACAGACACCTCAGGTTTATAACTTATAAGAGATACATGTAGATCACAAGAAGCAGAAAGGAGAAAAGTGGAAAGGAAAGCATATAATCATATGCATACAAAATAATGTCATCTTCTGTATTAATCCATAAACAGCTTGGATTCGTTTTGATTTATTTAGATCATTACTCATTGTAAAACACCATAACCCAACAGATATATATACCCAAGGGAGAACGGCCAGAATTAACACTTTTACACAGAACCCAGCACATCATTAAGTCCATGTGGGTGGTTAGCAGTTTTTGCCATGATAATGAAGTATCTGTTTACCCACTTAAACAAATCCTAGATCTTTCTATAAAAAACATAGTACAGATAAACTCAAGTAAGCTAAAATACCTCATCATCTTTGAATGTCTTCTTGCAATAACCATTCTTTAATGACATCAAATTTTTGTTACCGACATAATTTACCTCTAAATTTTCATTGACACACTGTTTTTGAAATTGCAAACAGAACTTTTGAGGTGAGGATTTCTCCTCCAACTCAGACATACCCCTAAAGTGCAAAGGGTCCAGGATGTCCTGTCCTAGAACAAACAAAATGAAAATATGCATACCCTCAGATTTCCAGCGTAGATGAAGGAACTGACTCTCCCTGAGAAAGATCTGCCAATTATCCACAAGTCTAAGTATACTGGTTTGTATTCAATCAACAAAATAATCAAAGGAAATGTGTTTTATCCTGATTGTTTGTCCTGTTCTGATTTCAAAGTCATACAAATGTACCAACACAGATTCACACTTATGGGATAGAAAGAGCAGATTCCTTATAACAGCTAGAGTAGTAATACCTCAAATTGAATGCTGTGTCCATGACCATGCAATTAACGCATGTGAAAATATGGGGAGAACCCACAGAAAGACTGACCAGCAAAATGATTTTATAAAGTAGGGGACATTTTAGCTGCAACTGAGAGGATGTGTAGCAATTTTCCCAGGCAGTGAAGTTTGGAGTGAAGAATAAGGTGATTTCCCAGGGAGAGAGAAAACCATGTTCCATGCATGGATTTCTGCAAGGGCCTGACTTGTTAGCCATGCAGGAAGGGAAACGTCAGGAGAAGGAACAATAATAGGCCAGTTGGGTCAAGATTTTGATGGAATTTATAGGCCACGTGCAAGCTTTTGGACTTTATCTAGGAGGACAGCTAGAAGCTAGGGGAGATAAACACAGCAGTTAAAGTGTTTTTTTAAATAACATTTCACTTCCAGTTATTTCCAGGATGGGGGCATAGACACATACATAAAGGAGTCCTAAGCAGTGTTATTTGAAGGATTTGAGAGCAACCCTTAATGAAAATCTCTCTGCCCATCCTGTCACTAATGCCTGACTCTCACGATTACAGAGATGCATTCCTATGGCCAGAGCAATAATATTAATTCCCTTTGCAAAGGTAAAGTTTGAGTTGCAGCCACTGTTAACACACTGTTTGAATTCCTTTACAGAGTCTTTTCATAGAAATTAGTCCTCTGGAAGGAGGGGACAACACAGGAGGCACTGAAGACCTTTTTCATAATTTGCTCAGGACCAGTTTCCCTCCTTGTGAGCTAATTCTCCCGTGGACCTTATACGCATCCCCTCTTCCTCGGGATCAAAGCACATCACTTTCCATACTGGATTCACATGTTTCTTTTCTATTTAATGATGTAGTTGGAAAATCTGCCTAATTAAAATAATGAAGAAAATTGGAGTATTGAAGTATCACAAAACAATAGATGTGGCTTACACCAAAAAGCTCACTAATAACAGCCATACTGCTAAAGTGAACAGAGGAGAGATTTCTATTGTGTTGCTTTTTTTTTTTTTGTCTTTTTGTCTTTTTTCGTGTCCAGCAACGGATCGCAACCCTCAGTGTCGCGTCCGCACCGGACCGGGACTGGCAACGGGATCGCAACCCTCGGTGTTGCTCCCACACCTCGCTCAGCCAGTGAGTGGGAACCGGTCTGTATGTGGGATCCGAACCCTCGGCGGGAGCGCCACCACACTCCCAAGCGGCGCACTGTAGCAGTGCGCCACTGGGCCAGCCCTATTGTGTTGCTTTTTATGCTATTCACTTTTATACAGAGAAAAACAACCCTCAGCCTAGTGAAAATAGACAGAGGTTCAGTTTGAGCCTGACGGCGGCAAATTAAGCCAAGAGAACCAGTCACCTGTGACTCCCGGGCTTGCTCTCTGAGTTGCATCATTCGTCTGATCTGATGGACTTTTTCTTGCTTCCTACTTCCACTGCTCAAGCCCAGCCACTCTGTGTCATTTACTGAACAGCGTCATAACTCTCACATCTCTCACCTTTCCAGATCACCCTGCACACACCTCCAAACTAATCCTAAGACACAGGTTTTGAACACATTATTCCTTTGTTTGTAAATGTCTTTATGAGTATTATATCAAGCCCAGATCCCTCCGAGACATTTTAAGTGATCATGTGTTTCCCCTAAGCTCAAACCTCCCATCATACCTTGGTTCCAGACAGGAAAAAGTCTCTTCTGTCTTTCATATTCAAAGCAAACTTTGCTCATGCTATCTCCCATGTATTATATTTTGTATAAGTAGCCATGTAAGGCCGAGCAGATGATACACTGCACAACTTCTAAAGGCCATTCGTATGTAACCTGCACAATCATAAACGGACAGCCTTGTGCCTGAACCTCTCTGTAAGACAATTTCTAGTTCAATGAGTTCTTGTGAGAATTAAATGAGAGAAGAACATTTGCTTTATCTGGATTGGGCTTATCTTCTGTATTTAAGGAACTTAAGAGAATAACATAAGATACATTTGAAGCATGTAGGCTAGTGTCTGGCATGTCTTTATTCCCTTCCCTCCCCTTTGTACTGACTTTGTGAGGTCACTTGAAAAATTGAAGATGTTCAAATGAATTATGTAGGAGCCTTTGCTCCTAAACAAGTGACTTTAAATCCCTGGCTGTCTTGTTTGGAGGAAAGGTAAAACACATGGAACAAGCAAGATATACCCCAAACCCCTCTGCTCAAAAACATCTCCTTCGAGGGCTTGTTGGCTTTGGCTGTGAATTGGAATCGCCTGGTGACTGATGCCTAGGTCCAAACTCAGATTCTGAGGTAGCTGGTCTGGAACATGGCCTGGGCAATGGGTTTTTTAAAGCTCCCCAGGAGATTCTACTGTGCAGCAAGGGTGAGAACCATGGTCTTGTCATATGCCATACCTGGAAATCAATTTGTTAACATTTCTCATTAAAGATGTTCATCTCTTGTTCCACTCACCTCCATGTTAGGATACTAGTAATTCACACCTTAGTACCATTTCACTTTAGTTAGATCACGTTTCCCTCTTTTGAGATGTAAAATTGTCAAAGGGTAGAATGGGCAAGGTGGCAGCAAGTAACAAAAAGAGAGAAATAAGTTCTCTCACTTATTCAAGGTAGTTATAACATCCCTACTCAAAGGAACCCCAGGACTTCATTTAGGTCCCTGTTTCAAACTGCTGACATTCCTATTTGTGATGTATTAAAATACAAATAGGTTGGATCTTTTTCTTAATTAAAAACATGCAAATAAACAGTGAGCCCCCTCCCCCCCCATCCTCATATCACTTCATTTTAACCATCTAGTATAGGAAAACTAGAGCTATTATCTCATACTTTATAGCCACCCAAATTTCTCCCTCCTATAGAGGGGTGTGAGGCCATTGTATTAAAGGAGAAAGAATATTAGACTTGAGGCTCAAAAAGCATGACTTGACTTCCAAGCCAATCAATCCTCATATCCCTTCATTTTAACCATCTAGTGTAGGAAAACTAGAGCTATTATCTCATACTTTATAGCCACCCAAATTTCTCCCTCCTATAGAGGGGTGTGAGGCCATTGTACTAAAGGAGAAAGAATATTAGACTTGAGGCTCAAAAAGCATGACTTGACTTCCAAGCCAATCACTTACTAGCCTTTTGAAACTCGATTTCCTCATCTCCAATGGTGGATTGTTGTGAGGATTGAATAAAATATTATAAGTAAAACTCCCGGTACATATTAGGCATTCTGTGAATGTTATTGAACTGAAAATTTCCTAGGCAAGGAAAGGGTTAACTCATAGGTGGTTGCCCCTACAAACATCTAACCCCCTGAGACCACAAAAACAGATGGCTATTGTTGCTAAGTGATAGCTCATGCAGACATTATTAAACAAACATTTGTAAGTAGCCAACCCCAATAACATTTCTATAATCAAAGTAATGCTAGTCTGTCCAGATTTGTCTCATTAGACTCATCTTCAAATCCTTTTATGATATGTATTACTTTTCTTACAACTCTGTTTTCATGGTCTCTTTCAAAATTGTGAAGTCTATGACTCATTTTCCCTGCTACTTTTGTTAATTAAAAATTACACAGCTGGACAATCTGCCAGACTTGTTGAGCCACCTTGACAAGTCAGGCTCTCATTCTGAGTTCTACTTAAGACATTATTAGTGCATATGGCTAAGGTTCATGCATACCCAAAGATCTTCCATAATAACATGTGTCAGAAACCACCAAAGTTAATTTTTTCCATGTTTCGTTTCCCATTTCTTAACCAAGAGCATTTCTATGTAGTACAGAACAGGTGCTAGGTCTGAGACTAAAATCATCTCCCAAAATCATGATGAAAATATGTTAATCATTCAACAACCAAAAAGTATTTATCAATCACTTAGCTTGTTTACAAGCATTGGATGTGTGTGTGTGGATTGGGGCAGATAATTAATAATTAATTGAGACATATTTTTACACATAATTGGGTCTTCTAAGTATGTACAATTAGCCTTTCAAACATCAAACATCCTTTTTAATTCAACCTTTTTACTGGTCAACGATACCAAATATTCTTACACAATCTCAGTACTAATTATAGGAAAAACTTTTATACTAGTAGCACTGTCATGAAACCACACTCCCAAGACACTTGACAACCAGTATCCAGCTTCCCTAAGAAGACACCCCCTAAGGAAAACAAATTGTCATTCTGGTTGCTATAACAAAATACCTTAGACTGGGTAATTTTTGGAGGCTGGGAAGTGCAGGATCAAGTCACTGGCAGATTCACTGCTTGGTGAGGGCTTGCTCTCTACTTCTAAGATGGCACCTCATTGCTGTGTCATTATGTGATTGACAGGAAGAACAGCTCCCTCGAACCTTCTTTATAAGGTCAATAATCCCATCATGGGGGTAGAGCCTACTACTGATTAATCATCTACTAAAGGCTCCCACCTCTTAATACCATCATATGAGCAATTAAGTTTCACCACATAAATTTTGGAGGGACACATTCAGACACATCAACCAAAAAAGAGACCACAGCCACAAATGTGGGCTTTGGGAAAATAAAAAATTTTAACATTCTCATACCCTCCAAAAATAGATCAGCTTCATTTCCCAGTTTCCTGAGATTTGGGATATGCCTTCAGGGTTGCCAATTTAATGGGCATTTTATGTAAGTTTTGATTCCACATAAGAAGAAAAAACAATGTGGCACAAATTAGCACCAAATTACATTTACTTGGATAATATATTCCAAAATTAAAGTATATATCAAAGATATTGGGGAAAGTTAAGAATGGTCTAAAGCAGTAATTATCCAACTGTTCTGGCCTTGACTCAGACAAAGACATAAATTTTAAATCATAAGCAAGCATATATAGATGTTCATAATTAAAACCAAGTTTTACAAAATAGCACTTATCCTTACTTCACGTACTTTTATTCTATTTAATTGTTTTAACTTTTTAATTCACTAAATTGATTTCACAACCCACTAAATGGGTTAAGACCTACTTCCTGAAAAATAGTGGTCTTACTTAAGGGCAGAAAGGATAATATCTACTCCTCCCAGAAAACAAAGATATTTTGAATCCAGTCTGAAACTGGTACTTATTTAATTTAAGATGTGTAGGAAACCTCTCAAAGATGGTATAATTTGAATGCTTCAGGCTTTAACACATCGTCATCTTAATACTAAGATCAGAATCCTCCAAGCCCCCAACAACTGATGTCAGAAATTTAGTTCCACTTAAAATTCCGTTTGTCAAGAATTTCTGAAATCCAAGCACATATTACTCATATGCCCAAGAGTGAGCCCTGGCTGTTGCTCATGGTCATGGCCAGGAGACCACAGACATCATAGCCGTCATCTTGGTGCCAGTGGTGCCATCTCAGGTAGAGTTCACTAGTTAGTTTAGCAGTGGGAGAAGGAGAACACTCTTTCCCTCTGCACCTGCCAAACAAAGGGAAAGTCAGCCTCGGCCACTCGGGAGATCTTTGGATCACACCCACAGCCTTTTCCCCTCACTGGTTACTCACACTGTCCTGGTGCCCGCTCAGAATGGGTTCCAGGGCCAGGAACATACTGTGTAACAACCCCCCACTCCCATATGTCCCCTCAAACTGGGGCAGACTCCTTGACCTTGATGATGCTGAAATCCCTCCTAGGTGTCCTATCTCCTTGGACTTCTGACATCTTCAGTCGATCAGGCACATCTGATGTACCAAATCCCAGCCATGGAGAGAATTCAAGCCTTTTTCACAGCAGTCCTGCCAGACCTCATGTGAATCACTGGACATCTGGATTGGTAACTCCAGATGCCAGGAGCATTTCGGTCTGGGTAGAGCCCAGCCAGAACATCTTGTAAACAGAGACTCTATTGAATGCTCCAACCTTTAGAATCAGGCCTAAACCAAAGATACAGATACAAATCTCACGTGGAGGTGGTTTAGAGCAGAATCTATATAAAGTGGGTTTGGGGGAAGCTGATTCCAGCTAAGTCACTTTGAGACTTCTGTTTGTTATCCAGCCACATCATTTAGCCTTTGCTAGCTAGTCTCTTTCCTGCTATCAAGTTTCCAGGAATACAAATAATATTCTCCCTGAGCAGACTGTTAATCAGGATGCAGGGTGCCTGTTTAGCACCCACATACATTGACTTAGACCAGAGGTCTCAGTTAAAATCAAAACCTTTTACGGTTCTTGGTCTGGTTTTCTTGCACAATACAACTTCTGAACCCAAAGAGGGAGGGGGGAGAGTTGCTAAAAATGGTTCAGCTGGTGTCTCATATTTCTTATTAAAGAATATCTGGAAACTAAGAAGCAAATATGTGGACTACATTTTCAGTTTAAAAAATAATGGAAAAAGTACTCAGTATAATATATTTTGTTTCCATTTTTTAGGCTGGTGTCTCATATTTCTTATTAAAGAGTATCTGGAAACTAAGAAGCAAATATGTGGACTACGTTTTCAGTTTAAAAAATAATGGAAAAAGTACTCAGTATAATATATTTTGTTTCCATTTTTTAAGATTAGATGTTTTTACTCACTTTCAAAAACAATCACTCCCCCATGGGAACTTTATAATAGTGGTTCTAGTTCATCCTGAAGGTTACAGTAAAATTTCCCCTAAGAACATGGAAATAAAGAGATAAGATTGTTCTCTAAGAAATTAACTTTAAGATCAACACAATGACCAGAAAATAAAGTTACCTTTCAAAAAAGAAAAAAAAAAAAGAGTGTCTCAGGGTCTAGAAGACCTATGAGTACACTTATTGTCCAAAATTATTACCAAAGAAGGAATCAAAGAGAAAGGGAGATGTGAGGGGCCAGGCACAGCTACGTACAGTAAGAATAGACTCTCTGGGACACACTCTCTGGGCAGGATCACCAAGACTTTTGAACCACTCACAGACTCTCCCTGATAAGAGAGAAATGCCCCAAACATACTTGGGCCTTGATTCATCCAATGTCTTTGTCCTACTTCAATCCCACTGAGCAGTGTTCTTTATGTGACTTGTTGTGCAAGACTTTCTGTGGGGAGAGAAAGCACTGACTATACAGACTTGGATCCATCTACCCAATCACAGATGTGAACTAAGCCCCACTAAGTGCCTTGGCCTGTCCCAGGCAACAGGGATACAGTGGAGAAGTAGACATTTCAGCTCCTTGGGAGAAATGCAAACAAGTAAATAAAGAAATAGGAAAATTGCAGCTAGTGATAAGAACCACTAAAAAAAATTAATAAATCTAAGTAATGAACTTGATAATGGCTGAGTGGTGGGTATTTTAAGAATAGGGATCACACCAATCCCACTTCTGAATATATATACCCAGAGGAGTGGAAAACATCATGTCAAAGGGATACCTGCACTCTCATGTTCATCACAGCTCTGTTTACAATGGCTAAGATATGGAACCAACCTAAATGTCCATCAATGGATGACTGGATAAGGAAACTGTGGTATATACACCATGGAATACTACTCTACCATAAAAAAGAATGAAATACTCCCATTTGCAACAACATGGATAAGTCTGGAGAAACTTATGTCGAGAGAAATAAGCAAAGCACACAGGGATAAATACCACATGTGCTCACTCATATGTGGGAGCTAAGAGAGAAAGAAGGAAGGAAAGAAAGACCACAGTAGTGGGCTGGTCTTGAAGAGGGAGAGAACATTCCTTGGACTACGAAGTGGAGTGGGGGGGGGGAGGGAGGGGGGATAATTGGGTGGGGGACACGGATACAAAAGCAATTTATGGTAATGAGCATGCTGCCAGCATGAATCTGGCCCTCAGATCATGCCGCAAGGGATGACAATCAGCATTGTATCTCATGAATATTCATAATAAATAAATAAATAAATAAAAAGAACAGGGCTCAGGAACAACTTGTTTAAGAAAGTGACATTTCATATAAAAGTGGAGGTATAGCCTACCCTGAGCATTTCCTAAAAGTATTTTTCAAAAAGGTTTTTTAAAAATTATACATTGACACAACGGTACAAAGATCCTGATGAAAAGACCTAGAACAAGCACATGAAAGGGCGTGCAAGGTGTGTGGATGGGGTAGGTAAAGCGTGGCTCCTTTATCTGTGCTTGCCCTTCACAAACACAGCGTAGCCCCGCCACCTCACTCCCAACCCTGCCCAGCCCTTTCCCAGGCTTGTGCCTGAGATGGAAGAACTTGTGCCTCAGGCTGACAGCTGGATGAGGATCCAGTATCTGCCATCCAATAATGGTGGAAGACATTGGGATGGATACATGAATTTGGAAATTGTCTATGCTTAGATGGTCTTTAAAGCCATAGGTATTCCTATCCCTGTGATGGTTATTTTTCTCTGTAAATGAATAAATTGAGTAACTCATCAAAGTGGTGGGTGCCAACCTGAGATGCCTCATAGCAGATGGCTGACCTTGCCCGGGCTGGGCCTGCCCTTCTGCTTTGCCACAGGCCTCAATTGAGAGCTACTTCTACAAGGTTGTTTTATTGTGTTTCCACGTATAAAAGACTGTGCCCAAGTTCCCCTTTATTATGGATCAATGTGGAAAGCTGAAAAAGTGACACATATTTAAAATATTTTTGAAAAATGCATCAAAGTACTTATTGGGTTGCAAAAAGAAATATTATGCAAATAAAGGGGAAACTTAACTAAGCAAATTAAGAGACAAAACCCTTGTGTAAGATTGTCTTAGAGGACACAAGCACTGACTTTGGGCTCAGTGTGGAAGGGCTCTATTATTATAAAATATTTGAGGACATTACAGAGAATGTTGGTTAAGTCACTTGATGAAGTAAGTATCAAAAAAGTCATGACAGAAATCTTAGAATGAAATGAAAGGGACAATTTCAATTCATCCCTTCAACAGCCACTGGTTGAATAAGTACTACGTGTTACTGTGTTGACTTCCTTCATGTCCTCCTGGGGCTCCTTTTTCAGCAGGGAAGACAGAGCATACTAAAGGGTGGAGTTGATGGAGGCAGGTGGGAGATACCTTCCGATCCTGGAGCTCGTTTTTCAGCAGGGAAGACAGAGCATACTAAAGGGTGGAGTTGATGGAGGCAGGTGGGAGATACCTTCCGATCCTGGGGCTCCTTTTTCAGCAGGGAAGACAGAGCATACTAAAGGGTGGAGTTGATGGAGGCAGGCAGGAGATCCCTTCCGACCGAGGCCGACCGAGGTAGGAGGTGATAGGCAGTGCCAATGAGAAAAACACAAATTGCCCTAGAGGTGATTTATCAAACACTAAATATAACCCTATGTTAATTGTACAAAAAACTTACATTCCTATTTGGAATTTAAATTTAAATTTTACTTCCAAATTATTGATGTAATTAAATAAAGTTAATTGACACATTAATGTTTTTAAGAGCCCTTAATGACATTTTTAGTGTCTTATAAAGTTATTTCCATTTTGCCCCCATTCTCTTTTATCATTTACTACCTTTTCTGCGTAAATCTAAAAGATTCTGGAGAGCAATAGTCAAGTTTCTTTGTAAGCCCAACCCTATATCTGCTTAAGGGAACCACAAGTGGCACATGGGAGGGGACAAGAAACAAGGAGAGGGGCAAAGCAGAGCCTCATAACTTCTATTTCATTCTAACTCCAAGGAGTTGGAGAGCTGTTCCTTTGATTAAACAAACCATGTTTCAGGGACTGAGTCATATCACTCCCCACTGCCACAGCAGGAAGCTGGCTGGGGCTTGCAATCTGTTGACGCTGATTCTTAGCTATCTCTCTGTCATCCTTTTGTACTTTCTTCCCAAGAACCTGTAAAAAGGAGACCTCAGGCCTGCTCAACCTGGGAGAAGTCCAGCCACCTTTGAGATTCTGGCTCTTTTGTCCTCTCCCCCCACCCCCACCTCAGTCTCTTGAACACTCCCTCTAATATGGCAGCAGGGCTCAGGATCTGTC
>NW_007731796.1:49186-50948 GCF_000696425.1 Galeopterus variegatus | reverse complement strand
CACCCCCACCTCAGTCTCTTGAACACTCCCTCTAATATGGCAGCAGGGCTCAGGATCTGTCCATCCAGCAGAGAAGGCTGAGCCAGCGCTGCTCCAGGCTTTGGAGCATACGCACTCTCTTTACTGCCCATCTTTTCCTCTCATGCTGCTGGCTGCATCCTGTAAAACGTTTAAGTGTTAAGATCCAAGAATCTATTTGGCCTTTCATTTCAGATCATTTGGATGAACCAGCTTTAGGAAAAGGAGTTTTCCTTGGGATCTTGTCTGACTAGAAATTCACATTGAGGTTTGTGAACAATGCCCTGATTCGTTTTAAACCTGCCTTGCTTTGCTGGTCATCGACCTGAGCATGTATTTCCCTCAAGGACCTGGGAAAGAGGAGTGGCTATGGCAGGGCAAAATCCATGGTGTTCTGGGGCCCCTCGACCAAAAACTCTATTCATAGCACTCTTTACTAGTTCTTTCATTTCATTATTGCTGTTAGGGTTTTTAAGGGCTGCAGAAGCCACAGACATTTTTCAAGTGACTGAACTTTAGATGAGTTGTTGTAAGAGCACCTTTGCTCTGCACGATGCATCATACCTGAACAAAAGGACTCATTCTAAAAGGAGAGCGCTGCCTTCCGCACCATGCCAGACTCATTGTTTGCCACAAAGGCAGCATCTGCTTCAACAGAAGATGATACTCACGTCCACATACTCACAGTTCAGTTTTATATCTTACCTTTGAGAGTCTTTTATTAAACCCTTTCTAATAGTTTTAAAAATACCTTTGTTATTTATAACTGATTTCTATGACATTGCACAAAAACACCCCTCCCTTTGCCCACTTCTCCATATTACCCCCAAAGGCCAGTTTTATCCTTGATAATCAGCACATCAAGTAAGTCAGGGAAGAATTAATTCCATCCATGTTTACCCACAATGATAACGGTTTCAAACCTGCTACTCTTAATTTTCTTCCTGCACATCTCCTCGTTGGGAATTATAGAACTCAGGCTGCAGGTGCCACCACAGCCTTTTTCAGACTCTGTCCTGAGAGGAGCTGAGCCCAGAGACCTGCCTTACCTTTAGTTGAACTAGATGCACATCCACGTGCTTGCTGTCTGAATCCTGCTGGACTGAATAGGTTAGGTCCCGGACCCTCTCTGAGGTCATCCGGAGCCAGGTCTCAATTTCAGGGAGGTGGAGAACAATCTTCCAGTCGGCCCCTGTGTGGAGTGGGGGTGGCTTCTCGTACTGCTGGTCAGAGTCCATGTCCTTCATTGCCTCTTGTCCCTCACCCTGCTCCACAGTGGGTGTCATGTTGATGGCCATGGGTGAAGCGTCAGTAGCCATGGGATCCAGGTCCTGTGACCTCAGTGGGGAAAGTGTCACGCTCATGGTTAACATGGAGAAGTCTAAACCTTACTTTTTTCCAAAACAGCTGAAAGGCAAGGGAAAGAAAGCAAGAGTCAGACAAGATTGCCAAATAAAGAAATGATAGTTCGCAGAAGAAACAGGATTTCTAAATTAAGCCAGATTTCTAAATTAAGAAACCATAGCTCATAACAAAAACAGAAAGAGGTGTTTTGATTTTCTACATGGTAGCCCCAAGAGCCAGCATATAATAGGAACACAAAGACATAGTGGCATTGCCTACCTTGACATATATTCTTCCCTCATGCCTCAGTGAGAAAAATCCTGATTTTCAGCTGTGCATTATTCCTGCCCAGAATTTAAAACTACATTCTCTATCTCCTTTGCAGCCAGGTGTGGCCATG
>NW_007731796.1:46665-48471 GCF_000696425.1 Galeopterus variegatus | reverse complement strand
AAGAGGTGTTTTGATTTTCTACATGGTAGCCCCAAGAGCCAGCATATAATAGGAACACAAAAACATAGTGGCATTGCCTACCTTGACATATATTCTTCCCTCATGCCTCAGTGAGAAAAATCCTGATTTTCAGCTGTGCATATTCCTGCCCAGAATTTAAAACTACATTCTCTATCTCCTTTGCAGCCAGGTGTGGCCATGTGGCTAAGTTCTGGCTAATGAGATGTAAGTGGAATTGCTGTGTAGAAATTCTGGGAGGACTGCTTAAAAGGAGTGACTCAATTAGGAAATGCCCCCTTTCTGAACTTCTGGTTCTCCCTCTTCCTCCAGTCTGTCATGTGGACTTGGTGCCTGGAGCTCCAGCTGCCAACACAGACCCAAAGATGCTTTGGAGTATGCCAGCTAGCAGATGTTGGAGCATGTGGGTGGGAACATGGGTCCCACATGATAACGAGGGGCTACTGTACAGTCCTGACTGCTGCCCCGGACTTCTTTGATGTCAAAGAAAAACAAACTTCTATCTTGATTAAGCCATGATTATTTGGGGCTTTTCTACTATAAGCATCCAAACATCATTTTGGCTATAACTAATATATTCAGTAAACGAGATAGCTCGAGAGGAAAGATATTCTAATTATCAAAAGCATTGTATTGAATTCAAGAAATGTTGCTCCTTTCTATGATTTGTTAGATAAATAGAATCATGTGGCAATTCCAAATCTTTACTTCCTGAAAAGTATAGATCATGGATTATATCAAATAGCTCTAACTCTCAATCTGAATTATATTAATATTTGGTTACATTGAAGTTTTTTTTAGAGGCTTCTGGAATTTCGAGAGTAATAACTTGCTCTGAAATACATAATAGTAAGATGTTAATCAAATATTTTAAAATAACGTAAGTGTAATTCTTAATAAAGTAAGGTTGCTTTTTAAGATAAAGTTGATTAGTTTACTAATGATCCAGCTATTATATTTATCTCTCTCCTGGAACCAGTTTAGCATAAAGTAACTACTTTTAGGCTCTTGTATTTTAACACAAACATTTTAAATAGACATTATTTTCAGTCTTGGGAGTAGCTTCTACTAAGACAATAAATAATAAATTTACTTTTCTTTTATAAGTTTTTTTCTGGTTCTACACATTCAAGTTAGTTCATACCTTCATTCCCCCAAAGATAAAAGGTGGCTGAACAAAAGGTCAGAAATTAAATGTGATTATCAAAAAATAGCTCATAAAAAGGGTCTTTAAAAAGTTCACAGAAATATTCATATTATCTTTTAATTTTATCTTTCCACAAACTTTTTGAAGTACCCTTGTTTTTCTTTAGATTCTTAATATTTACTTAGTGATAAAAGCGAAATTATTTTTACCTACAAAAATAAGAGTAGAAAATCAAGCTCCCAATTTGACTAGAAACGTGTAACCTTCCATACAGTAATGGGCACAGGGAATAAAAAGACATGTTGAATTGACCAAAGCCTTGGAATAAGTCACTCCTACGACAGATGACTTCAGAATCTTTACAATAATGCAGTGTAATCTTCTTCCCTAATTTCTTGAGCATCTAACTTTTGAATTAAACGATAAGGAGGTTTACAGATGAGTTTTTGAAAGCAAAGTTATTTTACAAAAAGCAAAATACATGTCACCAGGTAAGTTTATCACTTTGGTGCCTGACTTAGAATGGCTTTAGGCTTCAGTTCAACAGCAAGAGGGAGAAATCCACACCCCACATTTTTAACCATCTTTATATTCAGTTTTGAAAATAACAATAATCCTAGACCTGGCTATTTAAAAAAAAA
>NW_007731796.1:36218-46112 GCF_000696425.1 Galeopterus variegatus | reverse complement strand
AAAAAAAAACAATTAGAAGATAAGAAAATTTCACTGAGAAGGATAAAACTCCAAGAAGAGTGAGCTACCTACCACTTCTTCATAAACCATATCCCAGCCTCCAACAGGCTCTGATTCTGACTTCCAAAAACACTTTTAAATTATTAATCAGTTCACTGCCTTTTGGGGAATCGGTTTAGAATCACAATCCTAGAGAAGGAATCTGATACACAAAGGTTAATAAAGGTTTCTAGTTCAAGGACATACAACTGGTTAAAAATAAAGAAGACTTTGGTGTCCCAGTGGTTCCTTCTTCTAAGAAACCAGATTCATCCGAACTAGAAAACTAAATACCAGGGCAGTGTACAGTGAACTGTTTCAGCTAAACTCACACATACCCACTCGCCCCCAGGCCCCTGCCCAAGAGCCCTGCACAACTGAAAAATGGTGCAAGTCATTGTATTTTCTCTGAAATCCCTAAATCAAGGCAGGGTCTTTTCTGGAATAAACATCATTTTGTAAACTAAAAAATATGCTAAAGAATTTGCTCAATGCAATTTATGTCCCAACCTATAACGTTTCTATATATGCCATCAGCTGTGCACCAAGTAAGCACAGTGCAGTTTTATATGATCTGGGGCAAAATGTTCAACAATTCTGAGCCTCAGTTTCCTCATTTGTAAAATGACAAAATTGAACTAGATAATCAGTATGATCCTATCTGCCCTTAAGATTGTGGTTCTTCGGATTATTTATCCAGACATTTTAAAGTTCCTGGAAGCTTCCTGCCTATGCTGAGAGCTGTGTAGCTACTAAATGATGGCCTTCCACTGTACCAAAGCACACAAACAGCATCAATAGATTTGTCCTACTTAACAGAAAGAAATAAATTATTACTGTGAAAAAGTATGTATTGTTTTGTAAATCATTATTTACACATTATGTGTTGCTAATTCTTCCTAGAGGAAGGAATATGGAAGATTCTCTCCTCTGGGAGTTTGCTACTTAAGACTGACCACACAGATAAGGTTATATATGTAGAGTACAAATATAATAAAATAAAAATATTAGACAAAAATGTAGCTGGAGAGGACAGACTGTGCATCACACATGAGGAAAAGACAAGAAAACCTTATATTCAAGCTGCCAAAGCAAAATTTTCCTGCATCTATAAAATTTTAACCTGGATGTGATGTTCCCACATTTAACTATGAGCGAGAGAATTTCTATAACCCAGAGAAGTCAAGTAAAGCAGTGCTTTACTCAGCTTTCACCCCAGCTTCTGTTTATTTTCTCTCCCGTATACCTCTGCCACTGGGAAGGGAATGCTGTACGTGTCATAATAGCATAACAAGCCTGGTAAGCGGCACAAAGTGGGTTAATTACTCCTTTTCATGGAAAGCAATTACTCTAAACATTTAATTTTCCATTCTATAGTTCATATTTAAATGCAGACCCATGGATGACCATACTTTATTTCCCATTTTCACAAAATCACATCTGATTTGAAAGATAAATGTGTAAGTCAAAGGAAAAACACTTCAGGTTATAGAGACCTATAGTAACAATCTTTGTGTCCATTTTTTCCTGCCCTTATCATGACTATTCAAGCTTGCTTCACCATTAAATAAATGATTCCATTTGACTGCAAACAAATAGTAAGAAATTAAGCAAAGTCTATACCTCTAAATACCATAAGTTTTGTCTTCTTTCTTTACAAATCATCTTACAGTAAGATTCCTTTCTAGTCACAGAAAATTTTTTTAAGCCACTAAACAACAACTTCTGACTATGCAAATGAAAGCATTAGGCAAAGAGCAGACAGATACCCACCAAGTCACAACTGTCTCTAAGACAATGTGAGAGGAGTGATCAACCAACTTTTTGGAACACAATGACCCCTTGTCCTTCTCCGCCACCTCAAAATGCTTGTCTGTGGCCACCTTTCCAGCATTAGAGATAATACCACCTTTATCCCAGCTGCTATTAAAAATAATATCCATCAAATCCTTTCCTTTTCACAAATCCAAAGAAGCAGCAATGATTAAAGTGCAAAAGCTGAAAGCAGTAACGATTTTAAAGCTTTTTTAAAGGTTTGTGGGAGGGCTTTTCCCACCTCACTTTATCATCCTATAGAAAGAGAAGAAAACACACCATGGGTTGCATACTAACAAGGACTGGTTCTGCTATCTCCCTGACAGTCCACAAGTTCTGAGTCAAAGTCTGACCTTAGCAGAATGCATTCGACTTGAATAAACATACAAATTGAAATCAGGAGAGTGTTCTTTGGCCAAATCAGGAGGCAAAACATCCAGCCGCATTGCCATCAAAGCTGCCTACCTCTTTGTACCTTCTCCTGTAATTGTCCCTCTTAAATCAAAGAACAGAAAAGCCGGTATTTGCCGACCGTACTCACTGTAAATGCTTTTGTCCCTAATGGCTCTTCAGGATTATGTGTCTGGCTCCTCCTTCTCTCCCTCCTCTAGTTCTCTTCTTTTGGCCAAACAAGATAAAGGCCAATGTCGGGGCTGCTCCATGCCGGCAGGTTACTGGTACCAGTAGGGCACCAGCTTCATATGCCCTTAGTGGCCTAAATCTCTTGCTAAGAGAGAGCTGCTATGCAGTCCCTATTTGGAAGCTAATGTATAAACTCCAGGACTGTGCAGTTATAGGCAGGCCTTTTGCAAACAAGTGGTGATAAGTGAGCTGGGAAAAAGGAGACAGTTGCCAAAACAAGGATCACTATGGAAAAGAGTATTTGGGTGGACATTGCACATGCAGTCATGGTTCAGAAGAACCAGGACCTACTCCTAAAAAGCAAGCAATCCTAAAGCAGAATAAACTAACAGTGCTATGTTAACATGATTAGCTGACAAAGCCAACCTGAGCTAAATAGATTCAAACTCTCTTTTCTCAGAAAGAAACTGTTCTTTCTAAGTAAGAGAGGCAGTCTTGTTGTCATGTAAATCAACCCTAAACCCAAATATTTATTCTCAATCTCTCTGTGACCTGCTTACTCCTTAAAACACAAGGAAGTGGCTAAAGCATCATTCTAGTCAGATTAACAGATGTGTTTGCTACACAGCACATATTACAAAACAGAGACAGAGAAAATTATGTTGGACAGCACTACGTGTCCTTTTTTCTCCCTTTCATTTCTTTCTTTTATATTCTCATAACCACTATTCTGTTTGCTACACAGCACATATTACAAAACAGAGACAGAGAAAATTATGTTGGACAGCACTACATGTCCTTTTTTCTCCCTTTCATTTCTTTCTTTTATATTCTCATAACCACTATTCATAGAGCCTATTCATGCATACACTAAATTTAGAAAGGAAAAAAATTCCCCTGGACTGTTTCAACTTTTATCTAAGTTTAGTTCTCACGAAATAATTGCATTAAAGATAAATAAATGAACTCAAGAGGTGTACCCTGTGTCTGAATCCAGGATACCAGAATCAGGCTCTGTGAAGAAAACACAAAAACAGATTTAATAAGTTGCTTAATTAAATGCCGCTGCCTATCAGATGAATGAGGATCTAATACATATAGTTTCAAATCTTGCTGGCTGCCTACCTCCCTGGCCTCTTGTGGGATCAAGAACTGGGAAACTTTAAATGGCTTTAAGCTCCTAAATAAGAGACCCAAAGAGTTGCTGCCAAGAATTAAGTTAAATTTGTGCTTATGGAAAAAAGAGAGAGTGGCTTTTGTAAGACGCTTCTGAGGACATGTCCACAATCTCTGTCTGGTGCGTCCTCCTTTGCCCTCTTCCCCTACCGACCCCTTGCCCTTCAGCACTCACCTGGAGTAACACTGCGTAGTGAGATCACTTCGGTAACCCCAGATTAGTGTCACTTTCTAATCCTCCTGCAATAACAGGCCAGCCTACTAGTGCAGCGGGGGAGGAGGCAGCATGTCAATAGGGGGTCCCAGACAGATCTCTATGATTTAAAAGATCTTCTTGGTGTTACCATTGGTTTTCTCTCCCTCTCTCTCTCTCTCTCTTCCCCTTTAATATTTCCTTTGTGTACAGCTGTGCCCCCAGGCAGATGGCTGATTACATCCAGCTAATCACTTAGAGATCTGCACCCTGTCCCAGGTCTCCCCTCAACCACCTGCTAACTGCCTTGCCCAGAGCATAGTGTCTTCTGCCATAACACACTTCATCAATCACCTTCCTCCCTCATCCCCACCTCCTACCCCTCTCCCGGATTATGCAGCTCCTTCTCCTGTGGCAGGGATAGGAGGTTGACTCGGCTAGTCCTCATGTCTCTCGTGTTTTCTTTCCTCCACTCCAGCAGCCGGTTCCTGTCACACACAGATTCCTTTGCCTGCTTCAGCCACAGGCAGCTGCAATGGCGCCCATGGTCATCAGTGTGTGGACCTGGACACAATGAACACTACTGGGTGTTCATATTTTTCAGCCCCACCCCAAATTGCTAAAAGTCACTATTAAGCATTAGGTAGCCACCTTTCTTTTGTTCAAGAAAATGTCTTGAGAGGGGCTGGATTTGTAAAACCCTAATACATAATTTGTACAGTTGTTGCTTTCATCAATGCTGTTAAAGCAAAGAAAATGAAACAAGAGTCATTTCAAATCAAGTGACATTATTGATATTCCCCTGTGGTGTAGTGGCTAGGATCCAAATCAATTGACATTACTGAGAATCAACTATATATAAGGCATTATATGTATATATGACTCATCAGATTTACCCTCAAGGAAACTACAATTTAATAGGGACAATCTCTCTCTCTCTCTCTCTCTCTCTCTCTCTCTCTCTCTCTCTCTCTCTCACACACACACACACACACACACACCCACGCACATGCCTATTTCACAGGTAGGCCTGTGGTCAAATACAAGGGACACCAAAAAAAAAGGCACAGTGAGGAACTCTAAGATTATTAAAAAAGAGAAATTGGATTACAACTGTGTCCTAGAATGGGACAGAAAAGTCAGTACACATATTCTTATTTACTAAGAAAATAAAATGAAAAATCAGCATTATGAAAGGATCAGCATCAACATAGACTTTGTTAACACAAAAAATCTCTTTCTGACCCAGAAAAGAAAGGGAGAGAGAGAGAACCTACAAGTCTGACTTTTGGAACAGTGATTTAAGGAGTTCTGTGCTCTGTCCTACCTACTCCATTAAATATAAAAAGAATTTTCCATTTTTAGTTTTCCATTAACCCTACTCACAATCTTAGCATCATAGATTTAAAGTGGAAAATCTTTAAGGATCATTTTACACAATGTTTTTACTTTTTTCTTGTTCTAAAATTATTTTTTACATTAATTAAAAAGTAATACATATTAATCAAACATTGTAAAAATAGATAGCATTGAAGATAAAAGATTTCTCTCTATACCTATATTCTTATCCCCGTCAACAAGTAATAATAGGCTATTTATCTTTTGTGACCTTAATATGTAAAGTAGAAAGGACATGAGCCCTAAGGGAAGAGTCATCTTTAAATATTCTGAAGTCTAAATCAGTTATCTGTATTAATGCAGTGATATAGAAGTGTTTGCTAATTCAGTGTTTATTTACCAGGTGTTAATAGGTATTTTACAAAAAGTTCCTACTGAAAATAAATTGGGAATGTGCGGGGCAACTTCTGGATAGAGATAGCCAACTAAATACAGATATCTAATTTTGCTCCCTCCAGAAATCCCACTAACACTACTGAAAAGGGGTTTTGTTGTTAAGTATAAACATTCAAGAATGGGAGGAGAAGCAAAATATGTGAAGCTAGAAATTGGATGAAAAACTGATAAATGACCTAGCCAACTCACAAAAACTAAATCCTAAGTCAGCAGTGCAGAGATCAAAGAATCAACCTGATTTTTACTTCAGAATCCTTAAAGTATTTTGGAATTGGTAGAATCAAATAACCTGTAAGTAGATATGGAGGGGTATGTAGGGAAGAATTAACTTTACCCAGAGAGAAATCTGGCCTTTGTCCTGGCTTCTAGGACATAATCTCTAAACCCTCAGAATTTGCCAAGTGATAGGAGTATCTTTGTTATTTATGATGGGCCCCTCAGACTACACCTGATTATGTTACTGAGGGGACTTAGGATGGTAGCTGGCCAGACAGAAAGACCAACCATGTGATTACAGGGCTGGGGCTTTGGGCAACCATGTGGACAATGATTCAATTAATCACATCCATGTGATGAAGACCCCCAAGAAAAACTATGGACATTGAAGCTCAGGCAAACTTCCCAAGTTGGCAATACTCCATGTGTATTGTCATACATTGATGACAGGAGGGTAATGCATCCTTGAGGATCTGGAAGCTTTATCCCAGTCCCAGATTCTGCCCTATCTGTTTCTTCCTTTGGCTAGTTCTAATTTGTACTTGTTTGTTATAATAAAACTGTAATCCTAAGTCTAGCATTTTTCTGAGTTCTATGTTGTTCTATGATTTGGTTGATATTACCAAATCTAAGGGACTCCATGCAGACCCCCAAATTTATAATCAGCTGGTCTGGAGTGAGGATGGCCCTGGAGAGCCCCAAACTTGCAACTGATGTCACAAGTCTTGGACAGACCTAGCAGTCTTGGAGGATTGTGTCCTTAACCTTGAGTTTGACCTAACTACAGGTAAAGGGGTAATGATATGTCAAAAAAATTCATCTTGATAAAAAAAATGTTTAGAAAGTGTTAGAAATTTAGGTCTCTCCTTGCTCTGTGTTATTGGGTGGTTGCCCCCATCCCCATTAACCTTGAGTTTGACCTAACTACAGGTAAAGGGGTAATGATATGTCAAAAAAATTCATCTCGATAAAAAAAACGTTTAGAAAGTGTTAGAAATTTAGGTCTCTCCTTGCTCTGTGTTATTGGGTGGTTGCCCCCATCCCCAATTCTGACAGAAGACTGGAGGTTTCTTCCCTAGAAAGGATAAATCACACAGTCGCTAGACTGAGAGACACAGATCAGGATAAGAGTATTCTGAGAATAGGGGGATTAAGTTAATGTAGGTATTCTGAGTCTTGATACCTTCCTCAACCCTCTTCCCTAATTGACTCTTCAAATACTAGCAGCAATGTTTTCACCCTCTAGTCAAGAGACTAAAGATTCCTTCTCTTGGATATCTGATCAGTCCAAGGAGACAACAAGATACTGAAAATGGCACATCCAGATTACTTTACAGTGGCATTCACAGTCAACAGACCCACTCACACATTCAGAGCATCCAATCAGCTTTCTAGTCTTTTACTCTGAAATACAGTAGGCAGTCAAGGATTAGCAGAGATTTAGGGAAAGCTCTAATATGTACAATACAGCATAAGCAAGAAACAAAAAACTTCCAACTGGAGGAAACACACTATGCAGGGAAAAGATGATTTTGATGAAAAAGAAAGATTATCAGAGACACAATAGTATATCTGTGAAATAACAGGATGTTATATTTAAAAAGAAATATTTATAGAACAAAAAGAACTGTGGAAAAATAAAAATGTGATAGCAAAAATGAAAACCTAAATACAACAGCTAAAAATAAAGTTGAGGAAATGTCACAGAAAGTAAAGTAAAAAGATAAATAGATAAAAATTAGGAGAGAAAAGGTAGGGTAATTAGTGACAATCACAATTCAGGAGGTCCAACATCTGGAAAACAGGAGTTTCGAAAGGCAAGAGGAAAGAGAAAGGAGTAAATCATCACTGAAATCTTTCGAGAAAATAAAGGACATGAGTTCCTAGATTTAAAAGATCCATCTAGTATATGAAAATAGACACACATCAAGACACATTACTTGAAATCTCAGAATATTCAGGGGAATGAGATTTGGGGTGAAGGTAGAGGAGTATATAAAGAGGATCATAAATTAGATTGTTTTAGATTTCTCAACAGCAACATTGGAAGCCAGAAGACAACTGTTTTCTTTAAGAAGGAAAAAGAATTCTTGCCTAGAATTGCATACCAACGATAATATCAACTGATAAACTATAAGAGAGTAGAATAAAGATATTTTCAGATACACATAAAAAATAAAATAAAAAGAACAACAACAAAAAATCCAACACACTTTTCTTAAGAGATACCAGAGGTTATACTCTACCCACAACAAAGGAGTAAACCAAGAAAAAGGAAGTCATGGGGTGCAGAAAACAGGAGGCCTAGCCTCTCAGGGTGATGGCAAAGGAAATCCTAGGACAACAGCTGTGCACCAGACAGGGAAGGCTTCCAATCCAGGCTGGAATGGGTCAGAAGGCCCCTGGCAAGACTGCCTCAAACAGATAACATTGAGAGAAAACCTGAGGTGAACAAACATACCTAGAAGAGATCACTCAACTGGTGGGGAACTGGGGGTCAAATTGGGGATAAACACATAGAAAACTAAGCAAATAATTATAAACTACAGAAAAAAAAGTTGCACAAAAATAGAACAAAAATCATATTTCTGTATGTGGTTTAGCTACAAATTGCCTTTAGGTATTCTTGATAATTTTAACACTGAATGTTGCTGTAACCCAAATCACTATATAATTTTACAGGGAGAATGTTGGGAATGGTGTGTGTGTGCACACATGTGCACACGCAGCCCTAGGAGAGAGAATGAGACAGAGAGGTGGGCTGTGGGAACAAGCTAAATAAATTCTTACCTTTCATACTGAGAAATCAGTAGATACAGCTAAGAAAAAAAAATATGCTTAAGAAGTAGCCATACCATCCTATTGTTTTTAAGATGGAGGTTACCAAAATAATCAGCTAAAAGATAGAATGTGGTTGCCTCTGGAGAATAGGAAAGGGAAAAGAGGGGCTGGGAACTGCTGTTTGTTTTAAGGAACCTCAGAGCTACTTGACTCTTTTTTTTTTTTTTTCCTTTTTTTTTTTTTTTTTTTTTTTTTNAAATTTAAAATGCTAAGTTCAAAATTGTGCCTGCCCATGCCTAAAACACTGTATTTTTTTTTATACAAAATGCTCACTGTAACTCATTTCAATAATAAGGTTGCATTTATTTCACTCAGATAGTCCCTTTAAGAAAGAGCCACTTCCTGTGAACTAAACCTGATCACATGATGAAAGCCTCAGGTGATTAAGTGATCAAGTTGAAGGTGAGGTTATTTCAGTATTTGTCCCATGAGTAGGTTATACTGTGAAGTGAATAACGTATTTTTGAAGACAACTGTATCAGGATGAGATATCAAATAATGAATGAAGTAAAACCTTTCAACTAATATTACATTTGTTTTTCTGCTGTTCATGCTGTAACGTGAGAACACATCAAATAACTACCCACATTGCTGTTCTTTCATAAACAGAAGGCATTTTACGGGTGATGAACTCTCATAAAGACCAGGATTTTCAAAAGCATTATTCCTATTCACTATTATTTCCTATTCACCCTAAACTCCCAGACATGCAAAAGAGGTTTTCTTTAGAAGACTCTGATGTCAGATTAAAAAGTACTAATGGGAGATGGCAAGGACTCTTAATATCCAAAGATCTGATGTGATACAAGATTCTCTCTCTGAATGTTCTTTATTACAGAAAGAATGAAAAGGTCTGCCACTACGTCTGCTTTTCAAAGAAATAATTTCAACAAGATATAACCTGTTAATTTCAAATATTTTGCAACAGTTTTGCTCAAAATGCATCAGGTTCATTAAATAGTCGAACATTTCAGCCCAATCAGCTCTCTAAATTGAAGGTGGTTGTCTAATAAAGTATGACTTGTTCCAAAATGAATTGGTGTCAAAAAATAATCACTAGAACAAATAACAGTTATATATTGGATCTTCAAAGAAAATAAAATACATATTTTCTAGTGGAAAGGACATAGGTAGTACAAGCTCATAAATATCTTTGCTTCGTTTATGATGGTAGGTAATAGGAGCATGGGGCATGAACAGCGCAGCATAAATTAGCCTTCATTGAATTTTTGTCTCTT
>NW_007731796.1:32876-34910 GCF_000696425.1 Galeopterus variegatus | reverse complement strand
TAAGAGTCAAGACCTCCGTTAAAAGCCAAAACCCTTCAGCCATTTGATTTCATCACTTACCACGAAACAAAGTCTAGCTGGGGTGTGGAAGGAAGGGAACAGCACTCTCCAGGAGAGGTCATGACTTCTACGCCTTTCACTTCTTGCTTCCTTAGGTAAGTGGTGAGTAAGACCTCAACATCCAGCCATATGAGCAGCTGGCTGCCGTCCAAGAGTGATTCAGATGTTTGGAAGCTGACTGTCTCCTAACCTTTTTATTTTAATTTTTCATATCTTTCTCTTTCTTAGCAATAGTTTCTCACAATCGATGTGATACTCAGATACAACTGGTCTTTCTCAGTGGGCTCTAGAAATCATCTATTTATAATTTTTCAATTAATGCTTCACAATCATAGCCATCACATGACACATCTACTTTTGGTCTTAGTCATTTGCAGCCAAATACAAATGAGTCTCAGACAAATTCTGCTTGTCATATTGTACTGTTTATTGTGCTCTTTGCCCTGATCCTATAACTGTTAATAGTTCTGTATGATTCAAACAGAGATTTGGATACTCAAGTTTCTTTGAGTTTCCTCAAGAAGAAATGGTACTTCATATGCCTTAAAATGAATAATCTAGAATATTTCACTAACATTCAGCTGACTCCATTTTTAAACAAGGGCATTTGGGACAACATTTAATTAAGATGGAGTCTATAAGGTAAAAATTTAATTTCTTTTTTTTTNTGCAAAATACCAAGAAAATTTAAAAGGAAACAAATTTAGACAGATTTATAAGGAGGCAGAGAAATATATTAGCCTGACAGTTTTATGTACACTACAGTTTAAGGGAAAAAAAGGTGGGGGGGGGCATTTATTGAGCATCTCACTTTGTCTGGCACTGTCCTAGGTACTCTGACAAACAAGTCAGTCAACATTTGTTAACCCTCCACCCTCCAGGGACTTCAAGTCCCGGGAAAGGACTGACAGCTTCTGTGTGTATTTACTTCTCACCTGAACTGTAAAGAGAAATAGGTTGGAGAAAAACTGATTTTAAACCTAAAGAGCAAGTCTCTTGTACTTTTAAACCAAGTTTCAGTCTATATTTTTTTAAAAAAAGGAATCTGCCTGTCCCTTCATAGGGTTCTCGTAACAAGGTTTATATTTAAACTTGTTAAAATATGTCAAGATTTATATATACTAAATATAACAAGGTTTACATAACAACAAGGATCTCAGTGTTCAGGCAAGATTAATACAAAATTTATAATATTTATCTTTATGAGAGCAAAACATTTTCAATAGCATCTTGGATTCAGATTATGAAGCAGTTACATATATTAAATAACACTGGTTTTTATGATGCAAAAAGTAATCAAGGAAAAATAAACAAATTGGACTTCATGAAAATTTTAAAATTTTGTGCATTAAAAGACAATATCAGCAGAGTGAAAAAACAACCTACAGAATGGGAGAAAATACTTGCAAATCATATACCTGATAAGAAATTAATATCCAGAATACAAAAAGAACTCCTAAAACTNTTGCAAATCATATACCTGATAAGAAATTAATATCCAGAATACAAAAAGAACTCCTAAAACTCAGCAACAACAAAACAAATGAACCAATTCACAAATAGGAAACGGACCCGAATAAACACTTTTCCAAAAAAGATATACCAATGGCCAATAAGCACATGAAAAGATGATCAATGTCACTAGTCACCAGGGAAATGCAAATCAAAACTACAACATACCACTTCACACTCACTAGTATGGCTACTACCAAAAAATAAAAAATAACAGCTGTTGGCAAGGATGTGGGGAAGTTGGAACATTTGTGCACTGTTGGCAGGAATGGAAAATGGTACACTGTGGAAAACAGCATGACAGTTCCTCAAACAATTAAAAAAGGAATTATCACTTGATCCAGCAATTCCACTTTGGGGTATATACCCAAAAGGATTGAAAACAGGGTCTTGAAGAGATATTTCTGTACACCCATGTTCATAACAGCATTATTCACAATAGTCAAAATGTGGAAGCAACCC
>NW_007731796.1:28606-31514 GCF_000696425.1 Galeopterus variegatus | reverse complement strand
GGGGGTTATTGTTTAATGGATATAGAGTTTTAGTTTTACAAGATGAAATGAGTTCTGGAGATGAATGGTGGTGACGATTGCATATTGTAAATGAATTTAATGCCACTGAAGTGTATACTTAAAAATGGTTAAGATGGTAAATCTTATGTTGTGTTTATTTTACCACAATTTTAAAAATTAGAAAAAAAAGCACTGGGAAGTAAGAAAAGGAGTGGTATCAGCAATGGAAGTATTGTAGGTGAATCAAAATTTTTGTAGGTCTAAAATTTATCAGCTAAATTAATATAAGGCCTCAAGTTGACACATGAATTGATTTCTGCTCAGTTAAGGCAAACCTTAGGAAATGTGTGTGCGTTGCCTACAATAACACTGTAGGATGATGTCATCCAATGACTTATAGAGGGTCTTCTGTACCTGTGTAATATATTATACTTCCCAAAGAATGTGTAATCATGCAGATTTAGTCCCCTCTTCTTGTCTTTTACTTCTTTTCCACTAGTATCACCAGTTATGTCTGTGCCCATTAAATATTTAAACAGAAAAATATCCAAAATCTCATCCTGAGGTTACAATTGGATCCATTTTCAAAACTGATTGGGGAAGGGGGAGTTAAAATAAATAATACGATTACTTGTGATTCAAACTAAACATGCATCCAGACCTAGTTATCTAAACAAAGGCAAGTTTAACTCAGTGACTGCATTAGTTTAGTGAGTTATTCAAGGTCATTTACTCCCTAGGGCAAAAATAAATAGAGATCTGAACTGCCCAGAAGTTTCAGTTTGGTCATTATTTCTTCTTATCTTGGCTATAAAATGGAAAGGCTTCAATATTTCCCTTTGTGCTTTGTGTCATCTTAATAAACACTACCTAGACAATAAGGATAAAATATATTAGCATATATACTCAAGATGAAAACAGCCACTCTGGGATAGAGCTACTTCAAGCCAGCTTCTCCCCATTCAAATGCCAATAAACAGAGCAATTCTCTCAGCTGCAAAACATCATAAGGTGAGCTCTGAAGACCAGCAGAACAAAATGTTCTGAGCAGAAGAGATGGAGTTCTAACGTGAATATAGATATATCCAGAGCATCATTTCCTAAGGCATGGTCCATGTAATACTGGTCCTGTGAAGTACTTGGAAGGAAATGTTTGAAGGTTGACACATCTGAGAAACTCTGCTTACACACACCCCTTGCGGAAGACACACAGCACACATAAGCTCCCAGGACTCTTCAGAAAGAAACTTGTTAATTTTGTACAATTCAGTCTTTTCCAAACATATTTTTCTGCATTAGCAGAACCAGCACTCCTTGGTACACACTAGGAACACTGCTCTAGAAAACTTCAAGTATTCTTCATAAACAGAGTGTGCATTCTAGGTCTCATATGGTCAAAAGCCAGAGACCTTCCTGCCCTGCCTCAAAGCCCTTTGACTTCAGCAGTCCCCAGTCCTTCATGCCCAGGCGGACCCAACCTCAAACTACCGCTTTTAAAAGGAGAAAAGACTATGAGTCGTGCTAGTTTCCATTTTTATTTACTCTTTAATTTCAACTCTGAATCTCCCATTCTATTTTTCATAAGCTTATGTCCCTTTTAACATTTTTAGTTTCAGACTGGGGCTCTATTTCTGGCATTCTAGATTCTGGCTAGCCAAGCCCATGACTACCTTCTGACACTGATATCTTTTATGCTCAGTGTCTAGCTTTTCCCTTTGATCCTGTACAGAGACCCATCAATTTAGGTCTGTCTCTACTTTAGGCTCATCCTTCCACCTCTGACAAAATTAATAAAAGCAAACCCTAGACCATAACAAGGAGGATGTACTCCACAGAAACAGTGTTTCTTGCAGCTTGGATTCATCCATCAATCAATGAAGGAAATGCTCAGGGTTCCTTCTCTCATCAAGACATCATGCCAAGAGCTGTGGAGAATTCAACAGAAAACACACTGGTGGGGCATTTCACCTTGAGTTACATTTGGGGGATGAACTGGGCCAGGAAGCAAGGGAAAAATTTGTGTTTCAATGACTGAGGTTCCCCCACTCAATGGCTATACATTACAAGGATTTAAGAACGGTTTTCCCTGAGTACTTTCTTTTGGTCTCTAAGACTACATTTGTGTTTCAATGACTGAGGTTCCCCCACTCAATGGCTATACATTACAAGGATTTAAGAATGGTTTTCCCTGAGTACTTTCTTTTGGTCTCTAAGACTACCCATTACCTGCTTAAAGCTATTCTTACATAGTATCTTTGGGTGATGAAGACAACAAGCTGTTAAAAAAGGAAGGCAGGCAATTCAAAACAGTTAGGACCTCTGCATAGCCTCCACAGTAGAAATCTGGGAGATGCTGTATATAGGATGGTACATTGTGAGATTGACTGCCTTGTTTACAATGAAAACCTCCAATCTGAAGATTAAAATGTCTATACCTACTCTCAGCCCACTCTAACATCTTTTTTTCTTTAACCAAAGGTATTTGTATTTGTTAAGAAATATGGGACTAGACCAAGGCAGGTTGCTGATACCATCTTCCATGGCATGCCATTGAAGATCTACTGTGCATATGGGCACACTGGCATGTGTTGATTCATTTTATGGGGATCATTTCATTGGAGACTTGAAGACTGTGACTATTGGAAGCTCTGTTGGAGTATTCATCAATTAATTTTTAGCTTTACTTCCTAACGACTCAATAGAGCCACAAAGGTAAATGAGTAGTAATTTTCCTTTGGCTACAACATCTGATAAAATGGAGTAACTTTACCTTTATAACCCATTATCTTATGCAGACATAGCCTTGCCACAGATGCCCTTCAGAGTTGATGTCATAAAAGAGGAGAGTCGGGCCGGCCCGGTGGCGCACTGCTACAGTGTGCCGCTTGGGAGCGCAGCGGCGCTCCCG
>NW_007731796.1:12624-27822 GCF_000696425.1 Galeopterus variegatus | reverse complement strand
CTGAGGGTTGCGGTCCGTTGCCGGACACGAAAAAAGACAAAAAGAAAAAATAAATAAATAAAATAATAAAATAAAAGAGGAGAGTCGTTTTGTATCAATATTATCTACAAAGATTATGAAGTATGTCACAAAATCAAGGAAACATGTCATGCAATTTAATTCACTTCCAAAAGATACAAAGAAGATGGTAAACTCCTTAAAAGCAAGGATCATGTGACACAATTTGGCATCCTACATCGTAGCTCACTCAGACCCTTCTACACAGCAGGCATGTGATAAATGTGTACTGAATATGTGAATGAGTCAGTGGGGGAGTGAGAGAGTGAGTGTGTGAATGATTCAATTAGTGAAGAAATAAAAATCCAATAAAAGCCTTTATATGAATAAGCTGGTAGACAACCGCATGCTGCATACTAAATAAGTTGGGCGTGAAACAGTTAAAGAGAAAAAAAAATCCAGAGAAGATGAAAGTAACTACTGGAAAAATTTTTTGTTTTGTTTTCTTTTTAGTAACAGGAAACTGTTGAAGTAGCACTCAAACTGGACCCTGTCTCACAAAAACCGAGATCTTCAATAAACCCCTTCCACTTACCAGCACATTTTTAAAAATCCATTTCCTGGTATAAGTGGGCAAATTAAGCAGCCAATATTACAAAAAACATATTAGAGAAGAAAAAATAATTTTATACTTCTGGTAAAACCAAAAGTCAAATACTCTCATTAGCTTCTATTCTCTCCCAAAACCCACAAAAACATCACTTATGGTATTTTTAAAAAACAAAGAGAGTAAGACGATAGCCACAAGAGAATTTTGTAAATCAAAAAATAAATGGGCAATGGGTCGGCCCGGTGGCGCACTGGATAAGTGCGCCGCTTGGGAAGCGTGGCGGCGCTCCCGCCCGAGGGTTCAGATCCCACATACAGACCGGTTCCCGCTCACTGGCTGAGCGAGGCGCGGGAGCAACACCGAGGGTTGCGATCCCGTTGCCGGTCCCCGGTCCGGTGTGGGGGCAACACTGAGGGTTGCGATCCGTTGCCGGACACGGAAAAAGACAAAAGACAAAAAATAAATAAATAATAAATGGGCAAGAAGTAACTGATTTAGCAGATCTGAGAAACCTAAACCCTGAACTGCTGGTGGAGAAACTGAGTCAACCTAATTTACAGGTAGAGTGCTCAAATGCCCAGGACTGATGGCACCTTGTTCCCCTGGAAGTGGTGGGCTTAACAATAACATAATCTCCTGGGAGCCAGTTTAAGAAGCAGCTAGAACCCCTGATTCCCTGTTGGAAGTCTGCTTCTCTCTGGAGAGGATAATATGGAGGGTGTCTGGACTAGAGGATACCAAACACAATTGAAGGCAGGAGCATCTCACCCTAAACTGGGGAATTAGGTCCTTATATGCTTATTGAATATTTAGATCCCATCTTCTTTCTCTACTCAACTCCCAGAAGAATCCCAAAAGAATGAAAAAGAAAAAAAACAAAAAATGGTTAACACAGTCTACCTATGGGGAATAAGTTGGGGTTTACTTTCTAAAATTCTGAATAGTTGCTCTTTCTCACTCAGGGAACATTTATTATCTTAATAACAATAATTATCTTTAAATATATCATCATACATCATCAAGAGAAGTGAGTAAGCCAAGTGGACCCTCCTAGGACGCCTCTGAGGTTCTGGTCTTTAAGAGACGAGCATCCTATATCCGTTTGAACGTGGAATTTTACTAACTTTCACACTGTTTACTAGTTTTAATGTCAGTTTCAAATTAGAGGAGGAAGAAAACCTTTGGTATTAGGCTTTAGCAATACGAGAAGTATATTTAACATGTAAGAAAAACGCTCTTATGAGAACCACACAATTTCAGAGGAGAAAAGAACCTCAGATGCTGTCTGTCCACCTCCCACCCAAGTAACGAATTGCCACTTCAAGATTCCTGGAACATCTTGAAGGGTTAAGAGCTGCTATATTTTTTTTTTAATTGAGAATTAACAGTTTAATTGATTAGGTTTTTATTTTTCTTTTTTATTGAAACATAATTATTTATATATATTTGTGGGGTACAGAGTTGACTATCAATACTTGTGTACAATATGTGATAATCAAATCAGGATAATTAGCATATTCATCATTACAAAACTAAATCATTCTTTGTGTACATTAATCAATTTCTCAATAACCCTCCTCCCTTCCCCCACCTCTAGTAACCACAGTTCTGTTCTCCCTTCTGAAAGTTCAATGCATTATTGTGATTGTTCTTTCTTTCTTCTTCCTCCCTCCCTTTCTCCCTCTCTCCTTTCTTTCCTTCCATCTTTCTTTCATTCTTTTTTAGCTCCCACTTCTGAGTGAGGACATGCAGTATTTCTCTTTCTGTGCCTGGCTTACTTCACTTAACATAATTTTCTCCAAGCTCATCCATGTTGCTGTGAATGGCAGAATTTCATTCTTTTTTTATGGCTGAATAATATTCCATTGTGTATACACACCACATTTTCCTTATCTAGTCATCCATCAATAGACATTTAGGTTGGTTCCATCTCTTGGCTATTGTTAATAGGACTGCTATGAATACGGGAGTGCAGGTATCCCTTCAACAGAATGATTTCCATTCCTTTGATTGCTGGATTGCATGGAAGATCTATCTATAGTTGTTTGAGAAACCTCCATATTGTTTTCCATAGTGGCTGTACTAATTTACAGTCCCACCAACAGTGTTGAAGGGATCCTCTTTCTTCACATCCTTGCTAGCATTTGTTGTTCTCTGTCTTTTTGATAATAGCCAATCTAACTGGGGTGAGATGATATCTCAATGTGGTTTTGATTTGCATTTCCCTGATGATAAGTGATGTTGAGCATTTTTTCATGCACCTGTTGGCTTGTATATGCCTTCCTTTGAGAAATATCTATTCAGCTCCTTTGTCCATGTTTAAAGTTGTTTGAGTTACTTGTACATTCTGAATAATAATAGCTTGTCAGATGTATAGTTTGCAATTATTTTCTCCTATTCTGTAGGTTGTCTTTTAACTCTGTTGATTGTTTCCTTTGCTGTGCAGAAGCTTTTTAGTTTGATATAATCCTATTCATTTATATTTTCTTTTGTTGCCTATGCTTTTGAGGTCTTATTCATAAAGTCTTTGCCCAGTCCTACATCCTGAAGTGTTTCTTCCATGTTTTCTTCTAGAGTTTTAATACTTTTTAGGTCTTATATTTAAGTCTTTAACCCATTTTGAGTTGACTATACATCATGATCAAGTGGGATTCATCCCAGGGATGAAATAATGGTTTGACATACACAAACTGATAAATGTGATTAATATACCACATCAACAAAATCTAGGGCAAAATCCATATGATTATCTCAATAGATGTAGGAAAAGCACTTGACACAATTCAACATCATTTTATGATAAAGACTCTCAACAAATTAGGTATAGAAGGAAAGTATCTCAATACAATAAGTCATATGTGACAAACCCATTGCAAATGTCCTCCTGAATGGTGAAAAGCTGAAAGCTTTTCCTTTAAGAGCAGGAATAAGACACTCTCACTACTCCAATTTAACATAGTTTTGGAAGTACTAGCCAGAACAATCAGGTAAAAGAAAGAAATAAATGGCATCCAAGTTGGAAAAGACCAAGTCAAATTGTCCCTGTTTGCCGATGACATGATCCTATACATAGAAAAACCTAAAGACTCTACAAAAAAACCTCTCAGAGCTGATAAATGAATTCAGTAGTTGTAGGAATATGAAATCAATACACAAAAAAGCATTTTATACTCTAAAAACAAACTAGCAGAAAAAGAAGTCAAGAAAGCTAGCCCATTTACAATAGTTACAAAAAAAAATACAATACTTAGGAATAAACTTAACCAATGAGGTAAAAGATCTCCACAATGAGAACTACAAATCACTGATGAAAGAAATTAAAGAGGACACAAAAAGATGGAAAGAGATATATAAACTAATCCTGTTTGGTTATGTTAACTAGTCATCCCGCACATGCAGCCTTTCACCAGCATCATTCCTGAATATGAGAGCCCCAACCCCTTGCCAATATCCATCAAACCATGATCCTCATTCCTACTCCAAGGCCATAAGGATAAAGGCACAAAGATCATCATTCTTGCCTACATATACCTACTTAAGGATATTTTTAAATTACAGAAAAGTATAATTAATAGCCCTAATTACAATAACAGCTAAAGTCAAGTCACACTCAATTTACCTGTATTCTTAGGAAAAACTCCACAGCAAATGCTTGAGTTCTCAGTCTTATATTTACAGAAGTTTCTCATCCATCCGGTGAAAATTAATGTGCTCCCAATGGTTAAAACTGTCACCAAAACCATCCTGTCTGTTACTCTGAACACTGAAAATTTTTAAGTACAAATATTGTTGCTAATCTGAGACCTATTCCTTTCTTTTAATCCTTTTTAAGTCTCTAGCCCAACTGGCTTCAGTCATTTCTAAGTTTGATTTGCAAATGATATAGTGACTACTTTTACAAGATAATGCAACATTTGAAGACTCATTATAATTTTTATTGTATCCCTCAATAGACTCTTGTTCTTTCCCCCTCCTTCCCTGTTCATTTCCAGTTGAATAATTCTGGCTCCCAGCCACCCAGAGTCTTAGAGAAGATCCTGGTCAGCCACCCACTCCCCCTACTAGCCCTGGTGTACAAAACAGTAATTTTTACTCATGCCATGACAGCCCCTATTTTCTTACAAGGTTTTCAACCTTCTCTGTGTTACAGATTTGGGGAGTTACAAGGCCAATGATTTGTGGAGGTAACGGAGGATTCTGACATTCCCCCCAGAAAGAGCCTAATCTTCTGGCTCTTTTCTGCACATCATCTAGCAGTAAATACCATCTGCAGTCCAGCAAGGAAACTCTTTGCTGGACCTTGGGGTGTTACTGGTACCTCAGATCATAACAGGCATTACAACCATATATTTTACCCAGGCTCATCCTACTTGCTAGTGTGGAAGCCCTGTTTCCTCTGAGTCGGTATCTCCCAATTCAGAACCCTGGAGGACTTTGGGTTTTGTGTATTTGCAGACGTTGGCAATGAGAGGTGAGTTCTGTGCCATTGCTCTGAGTACCATTTGTTAGTGAGCCTTTGAGTCTAAAACTATGGGTTTCCTGAAAACCTCAGGAGACTGGGATGAGAATTAGAGAGAGACCAGAAAGTAGAACAAAGGAAGGAGCTGAGAAACTGGGAGAATCTCAAACCATCTCACTGCCATGCAGTGATGATCAGTTTTAGGAGCTCTGCAAACACGCCTGCACCTGTTTCAGGTCAGCTTCCCCAGGTGCCCCTTCACTGCTCTGTGGAGGCTGAGTCTCCTTCCTGTGCTGTGTGGGGATCTCCTCAGACACAGCAGAACTGGAAAGCTGATGCTGCGCAGGCCTGAGAACAGTGGGGACTGGACGGGCTTGTCTAATTCTCTGAACATAAACTTGGCAGGAAGTTCTTTGTGTTACTAAGCAACCGAACATCTGACATGAAGCCTTTTAACAAACTTTTCCATAGATTACTAAGAGTTCCCAGAACAAATGCATGTCTGGTCCTGTGAAGAAAGAAGAAGGAAACAGTGGTAGCCAAGAAGGGGGTGGGGAGAAGAAAGCCAAGAGGGTGAGAGGAACCAGCACGTCCTTGAGACTCAGGGGAGCAGGAGGAAGAGAAGGGCGCGTAACAAAGGCACTTGCAAGAGGCGGGAAGCGCCCAGGGAAGAAGAGTATGAATACGGAATGGTACAGCATGGTCCCGAGTGGCATCTGCTGCAAGCTCTAGGAAGCAGTCTTGCAGCAAAAAGAACAGAACTTCCTAAGTTTTCATTTGTTATATAGGATGATGGGTTCTCCCTCCATTTTGTTATAATCATTCCCATTCAAGCCCTCGCCTCAAGTGCACAGCTGTCAGGACAGGAAGCTAACAGGCTTGCCAATCTCATGAAGACAGACAAGGAGTGACCTGGAAAGTTCTCGACTCATAACTCAATGTCCTGGGCAAGATACCTTCCTGCTGCTCTTCCGGATTCACTCTTTACCCTTCTCTACCCTGCTCTGTGCGCATGGTACAGACCACGAAGAGATGAGCTGTTTGTGGAGAATTTTAAAATAATAACAAACCAACCAAAGGTCAACCTGCTTTTTATTTTTATTTTTTAAGGAAATGTATTTGTTTTTTCATGGAAACATATTGATTGTACATATTTACAGGGTACAGAATTACATTTCAGTATATGTATGCAGTGTGTAATGATCAAATCAAGGTAGTTGGCGAATTCGTCACTGCAAAAATGTATCCTTTCTTTGCAATGAGAACATCTGAGTCCCTCTCTCCTAGCCATTTGAGAACATACAATAAATTATTGCTTATTACAGATGCCTAGCACTACTAACCTGCTTTTTTATTAACACTGTGGCTAAAATTCTAAAACACAGTATTGCTGCACTTTTAATAAAATATATTTAGACCTCAGATTATGTCTCTCTCTCTCTTTAAATTTAATTTTAAAAAACATTGTGTTCTGCACAGAAGTTAATTCAAAGAGCTTCCAGTTACACTGCCAGCCCCAACACGCAGAGACTCAGCTACGGACACTCCTTTCCAGAATAAGTTCTAAGGGTTCCAGAACCATCAGTTTTTAATATTTATTTTTATCAGCATATTCATTATTACAAATCATAATTAATTCTTTACGCCCCTTCAGAACTTGCTGCAGAAGCAGTTCTTGCCTCCAGCCCCCACCCCCACCATCAAGTACCACAGTGATTGTCAAGAGGAAGAACCAAAATGTCAATTCTGTCATTGCATGTGGCCACCTGGAATTTTAAATTCACATTTAAAATTTAAAACAGTGAAACAATGTAAACTGCAAAGTGTAATATTTTTGTTAGGTAAATATAAATGACCATACATGAAATATTTAACTGAATTTGAATAACTCTAACATTGTAATTTAGTCTTTTTTAATTGTTCATTATATTTATTGTAAAACTTAAGGATGAGTCAAGAAAACAGTGATTATGACTGATCATTATTGAAAATAATTTTGTCCTATATAAGCAGGGGGAGGGGTATTAAAAATAATCGGCTCTGGGTGTCAAAAACTATAGATAGGTGCACCATTGCCGCGTGGAGAACATGAACGCCTCCTCTGCCCTCTGGCTTCTGATTGGGTTCACATGGGACCACCAGCTGGAGATCAGGCAAGGAGAAGAACAGATATGCATTCCTTTCCCTCCCTGCAGGCTTGCTTGGGTCTGGTGACATCCTGTGACTTTGATCAGAAGTCACAGCCCCTATAAGAGGCCCTCTCCCCACCGCTGGTTCTCAACATTCTCTCCCCACCACCTCCACCCCCCACATTCCTTTTCTGCATTATGGTAATTGCTCGCCCCTCTCACCAGTTCAGACCCAGGGGTAGAAAGGCAATGCCCTCACCCCTTACTAGCCTGAGGATACTGCACTACCCTTGTACTTTCCCCATGCCCTGCCCAAACTTTTGCAAATTTAGTTTTATTTAAACTGAAAATTATGCAATTTGTATGTATTAACTATTTTCTGCTGAGTCCCTGACTAATATGTATTCTTATTCCTCGTAATCCCAGTCCCCATCACAACTCTTCATTATTCTAGACCTCAAATGAAAGTTTTTCTCCTCCTTAAAGATGTATGTTCTAATTCCCCAGGCTCTTAGGATCATGGAAATGGAGCAGTTGATATTAGTTGTTTAATTACAGTTTCACTGTCCGGGGAAGAATGGGGAAAATATCAGAGAATATGCATGTAGCTGAGGGATCTGCTGCAGCGCAGCTTCTAAAAGTCCCTTTCCAAATGCTTGACAGTCAACTCATAAAAATAAAATCTGACAAATTGCCTCATTTAGCCCAACCCTTCCCCCCACAAAAAAAAATCACTTTGGTATTTTTCTGCTTCTCCCAAAAGTGGGGACTAAGAACATACTAGTCATACCACTACGCAAATTAAATTTACACACTCTGGGATTAATCAAAACCTTTAATCATTTTTAAAGGGCTAATCTTAAAACTAATGGAAAGAATTAATTTCAGGCAGTACTGACTTCAATCTGTTCAAATCCCTTGCATTTTATTTCATCCTTTTCCAAGTTAACTACAACTATAATGATGACTAAAATACTCTACTAAAAGTTTTTCTTAGAATAAAGAATATTTTTGTTGTTAATATTTTCCAAACAAAAATATTTTATGGGGGCAAGAGGAACATTTCATTGAATTTCCATTGAAATTCAAAGGATCTTGATTCTCTGGCCTTGTAATGTTTAAAATGACTTAAATACCCTTATAGTGTGAGAACTTGACCACCAAGAACCGAAGAAACTCAAGCAAGAAAACATAGAATTATACCTTGCAAAGAGTAAAACCACACGATTTCTATAAAACAATTCATCAGTCTGGTTTGACCCTAATGTAATTACCCAGGAGAGAATTCGGTGGTGGGAAAGGCTGCAGAAGGTACAATCACCATGGCTAATCTGTATTGATAAAAATGAGCTCCAGTTGAACCACAACAAAAGCAACAGCAATAATAACAGCTTCATCACGCTCACTATGCATGCAAGGCACTGGTTAAATGTTTTTCACGCACTGACTCATTTAATCCTCAGAGCAACCCCAGGAGTTAGATCACTATTACAATTCCCACTTTTCAAATGACGAAACTGAGACTCAGAGTGTAAGTAATCTGCCCAAGGTCACACAGCTAGTAAGTGACAGAGCTAGTAAGTACAAGCACTGGCCATCTGGCTCTGAGCCCATACATCTAACCACCATCATATATCACCTCTATTGAAACTTGAGAACACATTCTTTTTAATGGTGTGTAATTCTAAAAAATACAATCTTCTTAATCACAGCACATGAATTTGTTTAATCTCTGTACCTCTTCCAGGAACAACTGAAAATGGGCACTGAGGTATCCCAAGAGAACTCTTCCCAAGAGAACTCTTACTGCCATAACTTTTGTGAGGCCAAGACGGAACATAAACACCTGAGAACTCTTCCCAAGAGAACTCTTACTGCCATAACTTTTGTGAGGCCAAGACGGAACATAAACACCTGAGAACTCTTCCCAAGAGAACTCTTACTGCCATAACTTTTGTGAGGCCAAGACGGAACATAAACACCTTAGCACCTAGTTTTGTCAGGAAGAGAAGAAAGTCAATGAACTCGTTTAGTAATTCTTTGGTAATTCTCATCATTTGGGAGAAAATCAAGAACCCCTTGTGATTCTGTTGAGCTCTGGTCCTTCTCCCCAGAAAATGTCTATTCTGCATTCAATTTAAAAGAGTTTACAGAAGCCTTGATGCACGCCCAAAGGCCCTATGTGAGAAAACCCTTTTCTTAGATGATTTCTGAGTCTACAGTGCTGTTCTTCATAGGAAAAAATTATCAACTGATGAACTAATGTTTATTGAGCAACTACATGCAAAACACTGTGCTGGATCTTGTGTGGAGAATACAAGAAAAGATATTACATAGTCCCTGCCTTCAAAGAGCAGTATAGGGAAGTATGAAAAATAAGACAAGAGTAGGGACATTAACTTTTCCAGGTACTCACAAGAAAGAACTCTCACTTCTAGCTCGGGGTGTCAGGCAAGACTTCAAAAGAGGACTTGAAGCATGAAGTGGTCTAGATAGATGATTAGTATTGGAGAGGAAACAGGAAAAGGCTTTTGATACCGGGAAATAATGGAATCCTTCATTTTAAACACTTGCCAGAATATGTGGGTTAAAAAATTTAATTTTATGCTAGCTGCTACTAAGAACCTTACTTTCCTACCAGGTGGTGTGCTTTATGCCATATCAGTACCAGTTTGCTCACCCAGCCTAGCTACAGGCTGGGAGGATATCAGACACCTGGAAGCCCTCGGTCGTCCCTCTCAGAAGCCAGTGGGAATATGCATTGCACAGTTAACCACGGTAAGGATACCTGTTAATAGAAACTGACTTGAGGTGCTTAACTCATTTCCCCAGGACCACAAGTGCCAACAGATAGAAATTTATTTTGATTCCAGGGTGGCTTTGTATCTCATTAGCGATCCCATGAGCCTTCACCCTTTTCATACAACTGTCAACAGTCCTTCATGTTCTGAATAAAGAAGCTGTCCAAACTGGGATTAAAAAGAAGAGGGGGGAAGAATCACACTGTTCGCTTTCTCAGACTCCATGTGGATGTGCTGAGCTGGCTCAACTCCCTAAAGAGCTCCCTTTTTATTTTCTTTGCAATCCTGGTAATGACTCAGAATTCAGGCATTTGCATCACAGGGCCTCGATTCCTGATGCAATTCTTTCCAGCAAAAATACAACCCAGAAAGACAGGGTATATTTGAAATTCTGGTAGAATTGATTGAAGAATTCTCAAAACTAGAATTAAAATCTGAAGGGAGACAAATTAAATTACTCACTGGCTAGCGTTGCCAGAAAACAGCAATGTATAGAAATAGAATATGAAGAAGACATCCAGTCAAACTGTCATCATGCATTCAACCAGAAATGGATTCTGTGGGACTGCCACATGTGTAAATGAGATGCAAGTTTGGAGCAGTTTCCTCCTTTCAAGGGATACACAGTTTGAAGTGTTACAGCATATTCCCAGAGGACTGGGTGTGATTGGGGTGGGGATAGCAGAGAAAGCAGAGAAGAAAGTGTCAGAGGAAATTGTAATTCAAAAAAAAAAAAAAAAATGAAAGCATAATTTGAAATGAACTCAAATACTTTGGCACGCTACAGCTGGGAGTGGCAGGGAATAAGACTCAACATACCAATAAAATGGCTGCATCTCTTAGAATATTTGAAGCTGCAAATAACCAGAAAACCCTGACTCAAATTGTATTTAATTTTTTTTTAAATCCTATTTATACAGTATCTCACATAATGAAATAACAGAGGTAGGACAGAACCTAGCCAAGGGGGAGCTAACAGGATTCCAGCTCTAACTCCCTGGGATTCTCTTGGCTCTGCTCTCTACCCTAGACCAGCTTCACCCTCAGGATGACGGCAAGATGCTTGTGGCAGTTCTAGGCATCATGACCTGACGTGATAATGTCTAGAGGAAAAACAGAACCAGTTTTTCCTACGTCTTTTTCTCAGGATTGAGGTAACCTTTCTTGGAAGCCCCCATCAGACTTTCCCTCCCATATCTCTTCTGGCAGATTTAGATCACATGCCCATTCCTAAACTGATGGCTAGTGGGAAGAATAGGATTACCATGATTCTCAGAGTGTGGTCCCCAGACCACTAGCAGCACCTGAGAACAATGCCAACTATTAGGGCTAACTTCAGACTTACTAAATCAGAATCTCCAGAGTTGGAGCACAGCAGCCTCTGTTTTAACATGAATTCCAGGTGATTCAGATGAACTTAAGTTTGTAAACCACTGGTTTATATTAGAGTGAAATGGATGTTGGATTCTCAACCACAATGACTGGGACACCAGTGAAGACATCAGCAATTGAGGGAGATTACACTATTAATCCTGAAATACTCCTGCAACCAAACACCTGCAAATTCTGCATAAAATATAACCAACAATCTTTCAAATGTATAGCCAAACTCTCAGGAATGGAAGTGAAACCTCAAGGGCCCCAAGCAAAGAGAAATCTGGAAAACACATATTCAAATTTCTGTTACTCTGGAGATCATTGCTGTCTCAGTTACAAAGGGTCTTGTGCGTAAATGACACATGGGGTGGCCACAAGGTGGGGAGTTAGAACTGAGATTCTTATGTTGAGCCAGGATCCCAAGGGCTAATATTCAAATTTCTGTTACTCTGGAGATCATTGCTGTCTCAGTTACAAAGGGTCTTGTGCGTAAATGACACATGGAGTGGCCACAAGGTGGGGAGTTAGAACTGAGATTCTTATGTTGAGCCAGGATCCCAAGGGCTATACCCTATGAAAACAGGTGGACTGGGAGAAAATCTACCAACAAATGGAGGCAACAACAAACCTTGCTGAGCTCTGGGTGAGGGGAAAAAAAAAAATCTCCCCCAAGAATTTGTAACCATAGGCCTGTCCTCGTGTGGGTTTGAGATAGGATTTACAGTACCGACAAGGGCAGGTGAACCCCAAGCAAAAAAGCTAGCATAAAAATAAGTTCCCAGATGTTATTGCTGAGGTCCTGGGTAAAGAAAACAAGAAGCCTCTTGGTAAAGACATAGTCAACTCAGGGCACACAGGATTCTCACAGAGAATAAGAGCCTGCGACCCTAAATCACAAAACACCTGAGTGGACATGTCGCCATGATCAAGTCAGTAGCAATAACAAATACGAACTTCATATAACAGAATTATCAGAACAGGCTATAAGACAAGTTTGTTTTAAATTATTTTACGAAATGAAAGAAGGAATTGAAAACAGGGGAAAGGAACAAAATAATATTTAAAAAAAGAACCAAGCAGATTTGAAAAAAGAGATAAAATAGGGAAATGTTTTGGCTCTATCATCCTCAACAAGAAAGGCACGAAGCATCTTCAAAAAGTTCGTGGAAACCTTTGTATTATCTTTTAATTCCATTTTTCTATGAACTTTTTGAAGTACCCTTGTGTAAGGTAAATGATGGACATAGACTTATTTCCCCTTCCCTCCCCATGCATACCAGAGTTCCCCCTTCCTCCTGGGAAACTACCCCTGGCCAAGGTAGTTACCTAAGGAAAGGCAAATCTCCTTTAAGACAAATGGAAGACAGGAGGAACCAGGGACCCTCAGAAGATTAGCACACTAGTGTTAAAGTATTCTGGCACCAGGAGAGTAGCAAATAGATTAACTTATCTACTCAGCCAGATCTCCAGCTGCTCTGAGTTGGGTGAGGGTCTGTGCATAAGCATGCAAATGATTTACACCTCTCCTTTGATCTGTTCACTATATAACTGTTGTATGTACTCCGTGGTGGTGCAGATTTCCAGGGGCCACAAGCAGCTATAAGTCTAATAAACCAATGTCTCTACCTATTGTAACAGCAGGTGAATTCTTTGGAATAGGCAAACACTATGCAAATGCCCTCTCAGATTTGGGGTTCCAGCAATACATCTTGTATGACCTCAACAAAAAATCAGCCCAGGCTGGAACAGAAGTTGTCAGAGAAGCTAGGGAAGCTTGAAGTTACTCGCTTTACTTGGTAGTGTTTTGTAACTTGGGTATCTAGGTGAGGAGTCCCCAGAATGCCCAGCTTTAGGTGGTATCCAATGCCTCCCCTACCCGAAGAAATTTATCCCTGTTCCAGGCTCTAACATGGCGAAAAACTGGAAAACAGCTAAATCACTGGTGATGATGTCTTTGAGAATATGAGATGAACTTTTGATGAAAAGCTTTGTGAAGTCTCTTGCTCTGTAGAACCTCTTTATCATGTTTTAACCGTTCAGCTTAATAGTTATATTTTATGATATTTCACAACAAAGCCCAATATTTCAGAGAGTACCATATTAAACCTCTGCTTATCTGAATGAGTCTTTTCTTTCAAAGTTATTATAGCTTTTTTCTGACATTCTAAATAAGGAGTATTTCCTTTAAAATTGATTTCTAACAACTTGTTAAAATATAAGGAGAAACAGAGTGTCCAAAAAGTACCATCAATTTGCACTAAATCAAAATTTGATTCCACTGTTGGAGAAATGCTTGATAATCATCATATATTTACTTATTCGCAAAGGCTGCCCCACCCTCTCTGCTGGCCAGACCCAGCAGAAGGCTGAAACCATGGGAGAGGTCTGAGTGCATGTTGTGCACATCTAGAAAGCACAAGGATGCATCAAGCCATGCCCATCAAATGTGATATTTCTGTCTTAATCCATTCCTGGCTGAGGGAAACACCACTCCTTTGCATCCTCTCTGCATTTCCAGTATCTGTGAATCACTTGGCAAAACCTGACACTGAAAGAAATACAAAGGGCGACTTAAAGCCAAGAAGCCCTTGCCTGACCCTGCCTCAGGGTGAACAAACACGAGTTTGAACAAAGGCTTGAAGGAAGCAGATTCTCCTCCCCAGGGAGAAGGCCTGGCACATGCCATCTCGTTCCATCACAGTCAGAGGCAGGGCTTCACTGTATTTGGGGTCACCATTTGCTGCTTGGGAAGAAAGCATGACAGTACTCCTGGCCCTTGCACAAACACCAGTGATGTTTCTTATTTAAGGAACAGTTATTTGTCAGAATGGAAGCTACGTCAAGGGCAGGGGGGTCCTCTTCTCTTAGAAAGTGGTGATTTATTATTTATCTGAAACACAGAAGTTTTCCTTGATTATATCCTTGGAGTTGATGTGTCCACAGAGGGAATAAATACTTGAAGGCGAACACGGCATTGCCAAATCAGTAGAGCATTATCAGAGATTTATTCTGTGGTTACTATGAAAAGTAGAAAGGGATAGGCAATGACAGTTTGCCTGTTCAGAAGCCCAAGGCCTCAAAGAGGAGACCTCAGTGCTGCATTTTCCCTAGAGGAAAAGTTGCTAGCTGTTCTTAGCAACTAGGTGAGCTCTTATTTACCTAATCATTGTCAGGGGCTAGTTTAGCCATCCTGTATTATACCCACCCTTGCCTTGAAACATCCAACCACAAAAGCTTGGCAGAGTGCACTTTCCTTCCAGTGACTTAGCCCAGTGTCACTGAGGGCCTGTAGTGTGCTTAAAGCTATGTGTTAAATCCTATAGGGAATAAAGTACATATCTCATGAAGTATATGGCTTGTTTAAGAATACAATAAAACGTGTTTTGATAACTTGTCCCATTATTGTGGGTTTTCCTGCCCAACCTGCTTTGAAGGGCTCAATGGCTCATCCAGTGAACAGCTAGAGCTCATTTCTTGGCACCATGGCCCTGCCTACCACCCGTGGCTATCCTGGCATAAAAGGTAGCACACTTGGAAGTCTAAGGTAGTGGTTTCCAAAGAGTGGTCCCCGGACCAGCAGCATCAGTACCATTGCAGAATTTAAAAATGCAAATTCTCGGGGGCTGGCCCGGTGGCGCACTGCTACAGTGTGCCGCTTGGGAGCGTGGCGGCGCTCCTGCCGAGGGTTCGGATCCCACATACAGACCGGTTCCCGCTCACTGGCTGAGCGAGGTGCGGCCGCAACACTGAGGGTTGCGATCCGTTGCCGGACACGAAAAAAGACAAAAAAAAGGGAAAAAAAAATGCAAATTCTCAGGTCCCACC